>NW_025548058.1:180000-232500 GCF_905237065.1 Salmo salar | reverse complement strand
GGAGCGGGGTGGGTCGGGGTTGTGGAGCGGGGGTGGGTCGGGGGTTATGGAGCGGGGTGGGGTGGAGTCGGGGTGGGTCGGGGTTCTGGAGCGGGGTGGGTCGGGGTTGTGGAGCGGGGTGGGTCGGAGTTGTGGAGCGGGGTGGGTCGGGGTTGTGGAGCGGGGTGGGTCGGGGGTTATGGAGCGGGGTAGGTCAGGGTGGGTCGGGGATCTGGAGCGGGGTGGGTCGGGGTTGTGGAGCGGGGTGGGTCGGGGTTGTGGAGCGGGGTGGGTCGGGGTGGGTCGGGGATCTGGAGCGGGGTGGGTCGGGGTTGTGGAGCGGGGTGGGTCGGGGTGGGTCGGGGATCTGGAGCGGGGTGGGTCGGGGTTGTGGAGCGGGGTGGGTCGGGGTTATGGAGCGGGGTGGGGTGGGTCGGGGTGGGTCGGGGTTCTGGAGCGGGGTGGGTCGGGGTTGTGGAGCGGGGTGGGTCGGAGTTGTGGAGCGGGGTGGGTCGGGGTTGTGGAGCGGGGTGGATCGGGGGGTTATGGAGCGGGGTAGGTCAGGGTGGGTCGGGGTTCTGGAGCGGGGTGAGTCGGGGTTGTGGAGCGGGGTGGGTCGGGGTTGTGGAGCGGGGTGGGTCGGGGTTGTGGAGCGGGGTGATTCGGGGTTGTGGAGCGGGGTGGGTCGGGGGTTATGGAGCGGGGTGGGTCGGGGATCTGGAGCGGGGTGGGCCGGGGTCTGGAGTGGGGTGGGTCGGGGTTATGGAGCGGGGTAGAGCGGGGTATGTCGGGGATCTGGAGCCTGGTGGGTCGGGGATCTGGAGAAATTAAATACTGTGGGGTGAATATATGTCTTCGTAGAAACACAACAAAACATCAATCCTCTGTTGCTCAACATCTTGTGGGAAGCGATAGTCACTCCGGATCAGAACCGTGAAGAACCTCGTCCTCAGAATTTCCACCTCTTCTGTGCCCTATTGGCAAAACGCACGACCAGGTTCGCCAAAATTTTACAAAGTTTTACCAAACATCATTAAATCAAGGATCAAGTTACTGCATTCTCCCTTCTAACTGAACAGTCGTGGCCAAAAGTTTTGAGAATGACACAAATATTAATTTTCACAAAGTCTGCTGCCTCAGTTTGTATGATGAGAATTTGCATATAATCCAGAATGTTATGAAGAGTGATCAGATGAATTGCAATTCATTGCAAAGTCCCTCTTTGCCATGCAAATTAACTAAATCCCCCCCAAAAAAAACATTTCCACTGCATTTCAGCCCTGCTACAAAAGGACCAGTTGACATCATGTCAGTGATTCTGTCGTTAACACAGGTGTGAGTGTTGACGAGGACAAGGCCCGGAGATCACTCTGTCATGCTGATTGAGTTCGAATAACAGACTGGAAGCTTCAAAAGGAGGGTGGTGCTTGGAATCATTGTTCTTCCTCTGTCAACCATGGTTACCTGCAAGGAAACACGTGCCGTCATCATTGCTTTGCACAAAAAAGGGCTTCACAGGCAAGGATATTGCTGCCAGTAAGATTGCACCTAAATCAACCATTTATCGGATCATCAAGAACTTCAAGGAGAGCGGTTCAATTGTTGTGAAGAAGGCTTCAGGGCGCCCAAGAAAGTCCAGCAAGCGCCAGGACCGTCTCCTAAAGTTGATTCAGCTGCGGAATCAGGGCACCACCAGTACAGAGCTTGCTCAGGAATGGTAGCAGGCAGGTGTTAGTGCATCTGCACGCACAGTGAGGCGAAGACTTTTGGACGATGGCCTGGTGTCAAGAAGGGCAGCAAAGAAGCCACTTCTCTCCAGGAAAAACATCAGGGGACAGACTGATATTCTGCAAAAGGTACAGGGATTGGACTGCTGAGGACTGGGGTAAACTCATTTTCTCTGATGAATCCCCTTTCCGATTGTTTGGGGCATCCGGAATAAAAGCTTGTCCGGAGAAGACAAGGTGAGCGCTACCATCAGTCCTGTGTCATGCCAACAGTAAAGCATCCTGAGACCATTCATGTGTGGGGTTGCTTCTCAGCCAAGGGAGTGGGCTCACTCACAGTTTTGCCTAAGAACACAGCCATGAATAAAGAATGGTACCAACACATCCTCCGAGAGCAACTTCTCCCAACCATCCAGGAACAGTTTGGTGACGAACAATGCCTTTTCCAGCATGATGGAGCACCTTGCCATAAGGCAAAAGTGATAACTAAGTGGCTCGGGGGAACAAAACATCGATATTTTGGGTCCATGGCCAGGAAACTCCCCAGACCTTAATCCCATTGAGAACTTGTGGTCAATCCTCAAGAGGCAGGTGGGACAAACAAAAACCCCACAAATTCTGGCAAACTCCAAGCATTGATTATGCAACAATGGGCTGCCATCAGTCAGGATGTGGCCCAGAAGTTAATTGACAGCATGCCAGGGCGGATTGCAGAGGTCTTGAAAAAGAAGGGTCAACACTGCAAATATTGACTCTTTGCATCAATGTCAGGTCCTGACCCTAGTAAGATGTCATTTTCTATAGTAGAGTAGGTCAGGGCGTGACAGGGGGTGTTTTTTTTTCTTCTTCTATGTTTTCTATTTCTATGTTTAAGTTCTAGTTTTTCTATTTCTATGTTGGGGTTGTTTGGGGTTGATCTCCGATTAGGAGGCAGCTGATCCTCGTTGCCTCTGATTGGAGATCATATTTAAGTAGGGGGTTTTTCTTCCTGGGTTTTTTTTGTGGCTAGTTGTTTTCCGTTTAGTGACGGAACTGTTGCCGGTCGGTTGGTTGTTATTCGTTAAGTGTTTTCGTTAATAAAGTAAATATGAGCAGTCTACACGCCGCACCTTGGTCCCCTTAAGACGACCCTCGTTACAATCAACTTCATGTAATTGTCAATAAAATCCTTTGACACTTTATGAAATGCTTGTAATTATACTTCAGTATTCCACAGTAACATCTGACCAAAAATATCTAAAGACACTGAAGAAGCAAACTTTGAGGAAATTAATATTTGTGTCGTTCTCAAAATGTTTGGCCACGACTGTAGACTCATAAACCCCCGACCGACCGACCGACCGACCGACCAACCAACCAACCTCCTTTCTCATCGTAATACCTCACCCCTCTCTCTCTCTGGCCTGTCCAGTATGTAATGTCTCTCTCTCTCTGTCTCTCTCTCTCTCTCTCTCTCTCTCTCTCTCTCTCTCTCTCTCTCTCTCTCTCTCTCGTCCAGTATGTAATGTATTTTCTAGTGTTAGGTGCCGGCCAGCAGCGCCTTTGAAGTGGCTCATCTCCACGTGTCATAGTCAACCCACACACTTTCCCCCTCCAGCCTTCCAGAGAGCTACAGCCCTGTAAAGGCGCCGTGGAGAGAGATGAGAGAGAGAGAAGAGAGAGACAGAGAAAGAAGAGAAAGAAAAGAGAGAGAGAGAGAGAAGAAGAGACCTAGATGGGACGTAAAGACAGAGAGAGAAAGAGAGAGAGACAGAGAGAGAAGAGAGAGAGACAGAGAGAGAGAAGAAGAGACCTAGATGGGACGTAAAGACAGAGAGAGAGAGAGAGAGAGAGAGAGAGAGAGAGAGAGAGAGAAGAGAGAGACAGAGAGAGAGAAGAAGAGACCTAGATGGGACGTAAAGACAGAGAGAGAAAGAGAGAGAGACAGAGAGAGAGAGACAGAGACAGAGAAAGAGGGAGACACAGAGAGAGAAGAAGAGAGAGACAGAGAGAGAAGAAGAAGAGACCTAGAGGGGACGTAAAGACAGAGAGAGAACTCAGTGACTGATCCTGAGCCCAATGAGGTGATAGTGGCTTCCTGTCCCGCACCACTCTGGGTTCAGTTGTTCACCAGTGAGGCTTTAATCAGCTGTTACAACGGGATTCCACTGTTGAGCCAAACAGCCTAATGTATGTAACAGCACGAGTCTGGTCAAATGATACGTCGGGGGAAAGTTCAGAGTTCATTTAGACTTTATGAGGGTCATCAACCAGCAGCACTAGGGACATTGAAGCTGGAGACTCATATCTCCCTCACTGGCTTTAAGCACCAGCTGTCAGAGCAGCTCACAGATCACTGCACCTGTACACAGACCATCTGTAAACAGCCCATCCAACTACCTCATCCCCATACTGTATTTATTTATTTATCTTGCTCCTTTGCACCCCAGTATCTCTACTTGCACATTCATCTTCTGCACATCTACCATTCCAGTGTTTAATTGCTATATTGTAATTACTTCGCCACTATGGCCTATTTATTGCCTTTACCTCCCTTATCTCACCTCATTTGCAAACACTTTTTCTACTGTATTATTGACTGTATGTTTGTTTTATTCCAAGTGTAACTCTGTGTTGTTGTATGTTGTCGAACTGCTTTGCTTTATCTTGGCCAGGTCGCAGTTGTAAATGAGAACTTGTTCTCAACTTGCCTACCTGGTTAAATAGAGGACTTGTTCTCAACTAGCCTACCCTGGTTAAATAAAGGACTTGTTCTCAACTAGCCTACCCTGGTTAAATAGAGGACTTGTTCTCAACTAGCCTACCCTGGTTAAATAAAGGACTTGTTCTCAACTAGCCTACCCTGGTTAAATAAAGGACTTGTTCTCAACTAGCCTAACCTGGTTAAATAGAGGACTTGTTCTCAACTAGCCTACCTGGTTAAATAAAGGACTTGTTCTCAACTAGCCTACCTGGTTAAATAAAGGACTTGTTCTCAACTTGCCTACCTGGTTAAATAAAGGACTTGTTCTCAACTAGCCTACCTGGTTAAATAAAGGTGAAATAAAAAATACAAATAAAAATAAATAAAAAATTGTCTGACGTGTTGAGAAACTAAGGCTTGTTTGAATATATTTTTTTTATAGGTCACTGTAGTGGTGCTGTTTACTGTGCTGTAGTCCAGGTGCTGTTTACTGTGCTGTAGTCCAGGTGCTGTAGTCCAGGTGCTGTAGTCCAGGTGCTGTTTAATGTGCTGCAGTCCAGGTGCTGTAGTCCAGGTGCTGTAGTCCAGGTGCTGTTTAATGTGCTGCAGTCCAGGTGCTGTAGTCCAGGTGCTGTTTACTGTGCTGTAGTCCAGGTGCTGTTTACTGTGCTGTAGTCCAGGTGCTGTTTACTGTGCTGTAGTCCAGGTGATGTTTACTGTGCTGTATTGGTGCTGTTTACTGTGCTGTAGTCCAGGTGCTGTAGTCCAGGTGCTGTTTACTGTGCTGTAGTGGTGCTGTTTACTGTGCTGTAGTCCAGGTGCTGTAGTCCAGGTGCTGTTTACTGTGCTGTAGTCCAGGTGATGTTTACTGTGCTGTAGTCCAGGTGCTGTTTACTGTGCTGTAGTCCAGGTGCTGTATTCCAGGTGCTGTTTAATGTGCTGTAGTCCAGGTGCTGTAGTCCAGGTGCTGTGGTCCAGGTGCTGTTTAATGTGCTGTAGTCCAGGTGATGTAGTCCAGGTGCTGTATTCCAGGTGCTGTTTAATGTGCTGTAGTCCAGGTGCTGTATTCCAGGTGCTGTTTAATGTGCTGTAGTCCAGGTGCTGTAGTCCAGGTGCTGTAGTCCAGGTGCTGTTAACTGTGCTGTAGTGGTGCTGTTTACTGTGCTGTAGTCCAGGTGCTGTTTAATGTGCTGTAGTCCAGGTGCTGTAGTTCAGGTGCTGTAGTCCAGGTGCTGTTAACTGTTAACTAATGCTTGTGTTTCTAGCTCCAACAGTACAGTAATACCTAATGCTTGTGTTTCTAGCTCCAACAGTACAGTAATACCTAATGCTTGTGTTTCTAGCTCCAACAGTAATACCTAATGCTTGTGTTTCTAGCTCCAACAGTAATACCTAATGCTTGTGTTTCTAGCTCCAACAGTAATACCTAATGCTTGTGTTTCTAGCTCCAACAGTAATACCTAATGCTTGTGTTTCTAGCTCCAACAGTACAGTAATACCTAATGCTTGTGTTTCTAGCTCCAACAGTACAGTAATATCTAATGCTTGTGTTTCTAGCTCCAACAGTAATACCTAATGCTTGTGTTTCAAGCTCCAACAGTAATACCTAATGCTTGTGTTTCTAGCTCCAACAGTACAGTAATACCTAATGCTTGTGTTTCTAGCTCCAACAGTACAGTAATAGCTAATGCTTGTGTTTCTAGCTCCAACGATCCTGGTGTCACGTCCTGGCCAGTATAAGGTTAATTGGTATTGTAGTTTGGTCAGGACGTGGCAGAGGGTATTCGTTTTATGTGGTTCGGTGTGGTGTGTTTGTTGAAGGGGCATTTGATTTAAGTATTCCGGGGTTTTTTGGCACTGTTTGGTTTCCATGTATTCTATGTTTAGTCTAGTATGTCTGGTTCTATGTTGGGTTAATTGGGGTTGGGACTCTCAGTTGAAGGCAGGTGTTGTCTATTTGTCTTTGATTGAGAGTCCATATATTAGGGTGTGTTTGTGTTTGTCATTTGTGGGAGATTGTTCTGCGTTTAGCCTTATGCTTTGCCAGACTGTTTTTTTGTCGATCGTATTCCTGTTTGTTATTTTGGTGTTCATTTGGTACTTATTAAAACGTCGAGATGAGCATTCACATACCTGCTGCGTTTTGGTTCCTCTTTAACCGACGACAAGCGTGACATCTGGTCCTCCGAGTGGTACAGCGGTCAAAGACACCACTCTCTGGAGCGCCCTGCCGTTGCGGGCAGAGCACATGATGATCCAGGACCGACTACAGACCACCAGGACCGACTACAGACCACCAGGACCGACTACAGACCATCAGGACCGACTACAGAACACCAGGACCGACTACAGAGCATCAGGACCGACTACAGACCACCAGGACCGACTACAGAACATCAGGACCGACTACAGAACATCAGGACCGACTACAGACCATCAGGACCGACTACAGAGCATCAGGACCGACTACAGACCACCAGGACCGACTACAGACCATCAGGACCGACTACAGAACACCAGGACCGACTACAGAGCATCAGGACCGACTACAGAGCATCAGGACCGACTACAGACCACCAGGACCGACTACAGAACATCAGGACCGACTACAGAACATCAGGACCGACTACAGACCACCAGGACCGACTACAGACCACCAGGACCGACTACAGACCACCAGGACCGACTACAGACCACCAGGACCGACTACAGAGCATTAGGACCGACTACAGAACACCAGGACCGACTACGGAACACCAGGACCGACTACAGAACACCAGGACCAACTACAGACCATCAGGACCGACTACAGAACACCAGGATCGACTACAGAATACCAGGACCGACTACAGAACACCAGGACCGACTACGGAACACCAGGACCGACTACGGAACACCAGGACCGACTACAGACCACCAGGACCGACTACAGACCACCAGGACCGACTACAGACCACCAGGACCGACTACAGACCACCAGGACCGACTACAGACCACCAGGACCGACTACAGAGCACAAGATGGTCCAGGAACGACACATTATATTTCTGTTTTCTGTTTGGACCTCAGCAGTGCAGGAATAATTTGATTAATGCTGTGAATATGATCAGAATAAATCACCGTCGTTATGATCTATAAAACAAAATACCCTTTCCTCTTCCCTCTTGACTGTGTGACGTGGATGTGTTGTCCTCTCCGCTTCCTCTCTTCGGTCAGTCCCAGTTCAACAACACTAAACAAGCTCTCTCTAACTACTGATGACTTCTCCCTAATACATCAACCTGATTACTCCCAGTCCAACGGACAGTGCCATTTTCCAGTCCATGTACCCAGGAAGGAGAGATATATATAAAACGGATACAAAGCTTTCAATTTCGTTAATAAAGAGTAGACGTGATATTCTGTCTAAGAATAGCTACTTAATCTGAATGAATAATCCTAATCAAAGTGCTTACAGTAGACTGAACAACACAGACGTCACAGTGGTATTAACTGGTCACTGAGCTATTTCAGTCTCTCAAACACTGTCTGACCTTTTACATCCTACCATGTTTAAGACCAGTCACTGGAGACCAGTGGAGACCAGTGGAGACCAGTCACTGGAGACCAGTGGAGACCAGTTACTGGAGACCAGTGGAGACCAGTCACTGGAGACCAGTCACTGGAGACCAGTGGAGACCAGTCGCTGGAGACCAGTGGAGACCAGTGGAGACCAGTGGAGACCAGTCGCTGGAGACCAGTCACTGGAGACCAGTGGAGACCAGTCACTGGAGACCAGTTACTGGAGACCAGTGGAGACCAGTCGCTGGAGACCAGTCACTGGAGACCAGTGGAGACCAGTTACTGGAGACCAGTCACTGGAGACCAGTGGAGACCAGTGGAGACCAGTCGCTGGAGACCAGTCGCTGGAGACCAGTCGCTGGAGACCAGGCGCTGGAGACCAGCCACTGGAGACCAGTGGAGACCAGTTACTGGAGACCAGTCACTGGAGACCAGTGGAGACCAGTGGAGACCAGTCACTGGAGACCAGTCACTGGAGACCAGTCACTGGAGACCAGTGGAGACCAGTTACTGGAGACCAGTCACTGGAGACCAGTGGAGACCAGTCACTGGAGACCAGTCACTGGAGACCAGTGGAGACCAGTCACTGGAGACCAGTCACTGGAGACCAGCCACTGGAGACCAGTCAGTGGAGACCAGTCACTGGAGACCAGTGGAGACCAGTCGCTGTAGACCAGTCGCTGGAGACCAGTCACTGGAGACCAGTCACTGGAGACCAGTCACTGGAGACCAGCCACTGGAGACCATTCACTGGAGACCATTCACTGGAGACCAGTCACTGGAGACAAGTCACTGGAGACAAGTCACTGGAGACCAGTCACTGGAGACCAGTCACTGGAGACCAGTCACTGGAATCAAGTCACTGGAGACCAGCCATTGGAGACCAGTCACTGGAGACAAGTCACTGGAGACCAGCCATTGGAGACCAGTCACTGGAGACCAGTCACTGGAGACCAGTCACTGGAGACCAGTGGAGACCAGTCACTGGAGACCTGCTATTGGAGACCAGTCGCTGGAGACCAGTCGCTGGAGACCAGTCGCTGGAGACAAGTCACTGGAGACCAGTCACTGGAGACCAGTCACTGGAGACCAGTCACTGGAGACAAGTCACTGGAGACCAGTCACTGGAGACCAGTCACTGGAGACCAGTTACTGGAGACCAGTGGAGACCAGTTACTGGAGACCAGTCAGTGGAGACCAGTCACTGGAGACCAGTCAGTGGAGACCAGTCGCTGGAGACCAGTCAGTGGAGACCAGTCACTGGAGACCAGTCAGTGGAGACCAGTCAGTGGAGACCAGTCAGTGGAGACCAGTCAGTGGAGACCAGTCGCTGGAGACCAGTCAGTGGAGACCAGTCACTGGAGACCAGTCAGTGGAGACCAGTCAGTGGAGACCAGTCACTGGAGACCAGTCAGTGGAGACAAGTTACTGGAGACCAGTCAGTTAAGTCAGTTTAATGGCATTCACAGTTAGTGGCATATCGAGGTCGTTGGAGCTCCTCGACTCAGGGACATAATGACCTCAGTGAGGTTTAGATCGGCTCAGTTCGGATTGGTTTGTTACCCCCCCCCCCCACCACCATGCTTCCCTGACTCAGGACATTACGGCAATGTGAAGGGGATTTGTACCTCCTACCGCCCCCCCAGCCTGAAGTGGCTTCCCTCTTTGTTCTACTGCAGGTTTAGATGGTTCCGGTCCGTTGAGGTCCGTGTCGTTATGAAACTTAATTACACCAGGCGGGCGTCTAAAAGCTCAACCAAGTGGACGAGAAATCCTGACGCTCGGCTTTACACGGAAGAAGGTCAAACAACGGGTCCCTTTTTCATCACCGCGCTTCATCAACCAGGAAATGATTTCCTCTGTGTTTGCGTCCCAAATCGCACCACTATTCCCTATATATGGAGCACTACGTTTGACCGGAGGCCTGGGTGTGAGTATAAAAACCGGTCAGCTGTGACAAAACGAAGGGCGGATGGAATCCGAGAAGGTTTAAGAGAAGAAGTAACTTCACTTTGATAAATAATATCACCATAATCAAGAACAGATTAAAAGGTTGAATAATCTGATTTCTACGGCTTAGAGAAAGGCAGGATATGTTTCTGTAGAAAGAGACGCATTTAAATCTTAGCTTCTTCTTCTTAACCAGTCCATCAGTTTTCTTTTTTAAGACTCCATATTAATCCACATGTCTAAGGATTTATATGTGGGAACATGTTCAACCCGTCTAACGAGGGAACATTTAGTCCGTCTGAAACATTCTAACGAGTGAACATGTAGTCCGTCTGAAACATTCTAACGAGGGAACATGTAGTCCGTCTGAAACATTCTAACGAGGGAACATGTAGTTCATCTGAAACATTCTAACGAGGGAACATGTAGTTCGTCTGAAACATTCTAACGAGGGAACATGTAGTTCATCTGAAACATTCTAACGAGGGAACATGTAGTCCATCTGAAACATTCTAACGAGGGAACATGTAGTTCGTCTGAAACATTCTAACGAGGGAACATGTAGTCCGTCTGAAACATTCTAACGAGGGAACATGTAGTCCGTCTGAAACATTCTAACGAGGGAACATGTAGTCCGTCTGAAACGTTCTAACGAGGGAACATGTAGTCCGTCTGAAACATTCTAACGAGGGAACATGTAGTCCGTCTGAAACATTCTAACGAGGGAACATGTAGTCCGTCTGACACATTCTAACGAGGGAACATGTAGTCCGTCTGAAACATTCTAACGAGGGAACATGTAGTCCATCTGAAACATTCTAACGAGGGAACATGTAGTTCGTCTGAAACGTTCTAACGAGGGAACATGTAGTCCGTCTGAAACATTCTATCGAGGGAACATGTAGTCCGTCTGAAACGTTCTAACGAGGGAACATGTAGTCCGTCTGAAACATTCTAACGAGGGAACATGTAGTCCATCTGAAACATTCTAATGAGGGAACATGTAGTCCGTCTGAAACATTCTAACGAGGGAACATGTAGTCCGTCTGAAACGTTCTAACGAGGGAACATGTAGTCCATCTGAAACATTCTAATGAGGGAACATGTAGTCCGTCTGAAACATTCTAACGAGGGAACATGTAGTCCGTCTGAAACGTTCTAACGAGGGAACATGTAGTCCGTCTGAAACATTCTAACGAGGGAACATGTAGTCCATCTGAAACATTCTAATGAGGGAACATGTAGTTTGTCAGAAACATTCTAACGAGGGAACATGTAGTCCGTCTGAAACATTCTAAACATTCTAACGAGGGAACATGTAGTCCATCTGAATCATTCTAATCAGGGAACATGTAGTCCATCTGAAACATTCTAACGAGGGAACATGTAGTCCATCTGAAACATTCTAAACATTCTAACGAGGGAACATGTAGTCCGTCTGAAACATTCTAACGAGGGAACATGTAGTCCGTCTGAAACATTCTAACGAGGGAACATGTAGTCCGTCTGAAACGTTCTAACGAGGGAACATGTAGTCCATCTGAAACATTCTAATGAGGGAACATGTAGTCCGTCTGAAACATTCTAACGAGGGAACATGTAGTCCGTCTGAAACGTTCTAACGAGGGAACATGTAGTCCGTCTGAAACATTCTAACGAGGGAACATGTAGTCCATCTGAAACATTCTAATGAGGGAACATGTAGTTTGTCTGAAACATTCTAACGAGGGAACATGTAGTCCGTCTGAAACATTCTAAACATTCTAACGAGGGAACATGTAGTCCATCTGAATCATTCTAATCAGGGAACATGTAGTCCATCTGAAACATTCTAATGAGGGAACATGTAGTTTGTCAGAAACATTCTAACGAGGGAACATGTAGTCCGTCTGAAACATTCTAAACATTCTAACGAGGGAACATGTAGTCCGTCTGAAACGTTCTAACGAGGGAACATGTAGTCCATCTGAAACATTCTAATGAGGGAACATGTAGTCCGTCTGAAACATTCTAACGAGGGAACATGTAGTCCGTCTGAAACGTTCTAACGAGGGAACATGTAGTCCGTCTGAAACATTCTAACGAGGGAACATGTAGTCCATCTGAAACATTCTAATGAGGGAACATGTAGTTTGTCTGAAACATTCTAACGAGGGAACATGTAGTCCGTCTGAAACATTCTAAACATTCTAACGAGGGAACATGTAGTCCATCTGAATCATTCTAATCAGGGAACATGTAGTCCATCTGAAACATTCTAATGAGGGAACATGTAGTTTGTCAGAAACATTCTAACGAGGGAACATGTAGTCCGTCTGAAACATTCTAAACATTCTAACGAGGGAACATGTAGTCCGTCTGAAACGTTCTAACGAGGGAACATGTAGTCCATCTGAAACATTCTAATGAGGGAACATGTAGTCCGTCTGAAACATTCTAACGAGGGAACATGTAGTCCGTCTGAAACGTTCTAACGAGGGAACATGTAGTCCGTCTGAAACATTCTAACGAGGGAACATGTAGTCCATCTGAAACATTCTAATGAGGGAACATGTAGTTTGTCTGAAACATTCTAACGAGGGAACATGTAGTCCGTCTGAAACATTCTAAACATTCTAACGAGGGAACATGTAGTCCATCTGAATCATTCTAATCAGGGAACATGTAGTCCATCTGAAACATTCTAACGAGGGAACATGTAGTCCATCTGAAACATTCTAAACATTCTAACGAGGGAACATGTAGTCCGTCTGAAACATTCTAACGAGGGAACATGTAGTCCGTCTGAAACATTCTAACGAGGGAATATGTAGTCCGTCTGAAACGTTCTAACGAGGGAACATGTAGTCCGTCTGAAACGTTCTAACGAGGGGAACATGTAGTCCGTCTGAAACGTTCTAACGAGGGAACATGTAGTCCGTCTGAAACATTCTAACGAAAGTTTAAAACAACATGTTTTTTTGTTTTGCCCTTGTTAAGCACATTTTAAATCAGCATGGGATTCCTGCATAGCTATACAATATGTCTGTAGTTTTGACACGGCCAGATCAACAGTCCGGGTAACAGCGTAAATAATACCATCATCCACATATAGAGGAAGTATATTTTTTTTAAATCAGATTGACCAATTGTGTCGATATAAATAGCGACGAGAACAGGTCTCAATATCGACCCCTGTGGTACACCATTATGTACTTCAATAAATTCAGACTTTAACCCCATCAATCACAATAACCTGAGTTCAATAAATTCAGACTTAACCCCATCAATCACAATGGCCTGAGTTCAATAAATTCAGACTTTAACCCCATCAATCACGATGACTTGAGTTCAATAAATTCAGACTTAACCCCATCAATCACAATGGCCTGAGTTCAATAAATTCAGACTTAACCCCATCAATCACAATGACCTGAGTTCAATAAATTCAGACTTTAACCCCATCAATCACGATGACCTGAGTTCAATAAATTCAGACTTTAACCCCATCAATCACGATGACCTGAGTTCAATAAATTCAGACTTTAACCCCATCAATCACGATGACCTGAGTTCAATAAATTCAGACTTTAACCCCATCAATCACAATGACCTGAGTTCAATAAATTCAGACTTAACCCCATCAATAACAATGACCTGAGTTCAATAAATTCAGACTTTAACCCCATCAATCACAATGGCCTGAGTTCAATAAATTCAGACTTTAACCCCATCAATCACAATGGCCTGAGTTCAATAAATTCAGACTTTAACCCCATCAATAACAATGACCTGAGTTCAATAAATTCAGACTTAACCCCATCAATAACAATGGCCTGAGTTCAATAAATTCAGACTTTAACCCCATCAATCACAATGGCCTGAGTTCAATAAATTCAGACTTTAACCCCATCAATAACAATGGCCTGAGTTCAGTCACTGAGATAATCGTGAAGCCATGAACAGGCGTCAGAGCTCAGACCGATCGAGGACAACTTAGTTAATAAAACAGCATGACCCAGGTCCACAAACACAGCAGAACACTTTCATTTTAGTGTCTAAAGCATTTGAGAAGATCATTAACAACTGAACTGGTTGTTGTAACAGGACTAAACCCTGACTGTAGTGGTTGTTGTAACAGGACTAAACCCTGACTGTAGTGGTTGTTGTAACAGGACTAAACCCTGACTGTAGTGGTTGTTGTAACAGGACTAAACCCTGACTGTAGTGGTTGTTGTAACAGGACTAAACCCTGACTGTAGTGGTTGTTGTAACAGGACTAAACCCTGACTGTAGTGGATGTTGTAACAGGACCAAACCCTGACTGTAGTGGTTGTTGTAACAGGACTAAACCCTGACTGTAGTGGTTGTTGTAACAGGACTAAACCCTGACTGTAGTGGTTGTTGTAACAGGACTAAACCCTGACTGTAGTGGTTGATGTCCAGGACTAAACCCTGACTGTAGTGGTTGTTGTAACAGGACTAAACCCTGACTGTAGTGGTTGTTGTAACAGGACTAAACCCTGACTGTAGTGGTTGATGTCCAGGACTAAACCCTGACTGTAGTGGTTGTTGTAACAGGACTAAACCCTGACTGTAGTGGTTGTTGTAACAGGACTAAACCCTGACTGTAGTGGTTGTTGTAACAGGACTAAACCCTGACTGTAGTGGTTGTTGTAACAGGACTAAACCCTGACTGTAGTGGTTGTTGTAACAGGACTAAACCCTGACTGTAGTGGTTGTTGTAACAGGACTAAACCCTGACTGTAGTGGTTGTTGTAACAGGACTAAACCCTGACTGTAGTGGTTGTTGTAACAGGACTAAACCCTGACTGTAGTGGTTGTTGTAACAGGACTAAACCCTGACTGTAGTGGTTGTTGTAACAGGACTAAACCCTGACTGTAGTGGTTGTTGTAACAGGACTAAACCCTGACTGTAGTGGTTGTTGTAACAGGACTAAACCCTGACTGTAGTGGTTGTTGTAACAGGACTAAACCCTGACTGTAGTGGTTGATGTAACAGGACTAAACCCTGACTGTAGTGGTTGTTGTCCAGGACTAAACCCTGACTGTAGTGGTTGATGTCCAGGACTAAACCCTGACTGTAGTGGTTGTTGTAACAGGACTAAACCCTGACTGTAGTGGTTGTTGTAACAGGACTAAACCCTGACTGTAGTGGTTGTTGTAACAGGACTAAACCCTGACTGTAGTGGTTGTTGTAACAGGACTAAACCCTGACTGTAGTGGTTGTTGTAACAGGACTAAACCCTGACTGTAGTGGTTGTTGTAACAGGACTAAACCCTGACTGTAGTGGTTGTTGTAACAGGACTAAACCCTGACTGTAGTGGTTGTTGTAACAGGACTAAACCCTGACTGTAGTGGTTGTTGTAACAGGACTAAACCCTGACTGTAGTGGTTGTTGTAACAGGACTAAACCCTGACTGTAGTGGTTGTTGTAACAGGACTAAACCCTGACTGTAGTGGTTGTTGTAACAGGACTAAACCCTGACTGTAGTGGTTGTTGTCCAGGACTAAACCCTGACTGTAGTGGTTGTTGTAACAGGACTAAACCCTGACTGTAGTGGATGTTGTCCAGGACTAAACCCTGACTGTAGTGGTTGTTGTAACAGGACTAAACCCTGACTGTAGTGGTTGTTGTAACAGGACTAAACCCTGACTGTAGTGGTTGTTGTAACAGGACTAAACCCTGACTGTAGTGGTTGTTGTCCAGGACTAAACCCTGACTGTAGTGGTTGTTGTAACAGGACTAAACCCTGACTGTAGTGGTTGTTGTCCAGGACTAAACCCTGACTGTAGTGGTTGTTGTCCAGGACTAAACCCTGACTGTAGTGGTTGTTGTAACAGGACTAAACCCTGACTGTAGTGGTTGTTGTAACAGGACTAAACCCTGACTGTAGTGGTTGTTGTCCAGGACTAAACCCTGACTGTAGTGGTTGTTGTAACAGGACTAAACCCTGACTGTAGTGGTTGTTGTCCAGGACTAAACCCTGACTGTAGTGGTTGTTTTCCAGGACTAAACCCTGACTGTAGTGGTTGTTGTAACAGGACTAAACCCTGACTGTAGTGGTTGTTGTCCAGGACTAAACCCTGACTGTAGTGGTTGTTGTAACAGGTCTAAACCCTGACTGTAGTGGTTGTTGTCCAGGACTAAACCCTGACTGTAGTGGTTGTTGTCCAGGACTAAACCCTGACTGTAGTGGTTGTTGTCCAGGACTAAACCCTGACTGTAGTGGTTGTTGTAACAGGACTAAACCCTGACTGTAGTGGTTGTTGTCCAGGACTAAACCCTGACTGTAGTGGTTGTTGTAACAGGGATAAACCCTGACTGTAGTGGTTGTTGTAACAGGGCTAAACCCTGACTGTAGTGGTTGTTGTAACAGGACTAAACCCTGACTGTAGTGGTTGTTGTAACAGGACTAAACCCTGACTGTAGTGGTTGTTGTAACAGGACTAAACCCTGACTGTAGTGGTTGTTGTCCAGGACTAAACCCTGACTGTAGTGGTTGTTGTAACAGGACTAAACCCTGACTGTAGTGGTTGTTGTCCAGGACTAAACCCTGACTGTAGTGGTTGTTGTAACAGGGCTAAACCCTGACTGTAGTGGTTGTTGTAACAGGACTAAACCCTGACTGTAGTGGTTGATGTCCAGGACTAAACCCTGACTGTAGTGGTTGTTGTAACAGGGCTAAACCCTGACTGTAGTGGTTGTTGTAACAGGACTAAACCCTGATTGGTTTACATTCAAAATACATTGATCAGATATAAAAGAGTAAAGTTGTACATTTACCAAGTATTGTAGAATGTTAGGTAGAGAAGGAAGCTTTGAAATGTGGTGATAGTTAACGCCACTTCTGTCAGCGCCACTAACCGTTCAAATACTAAAATGGATCTCGTCATATCAGGCTTCATTAGTTGATAGACAAAGTGTTGAAATTTGGTTGGATATTGTTATCTATGAGAAAGGCTACGGCACGTAACTGGCTGATTGGTTATAACTCTGGCCAACTCTCTGGTGATTGGATCATATAACCGGTCAACTCTCTGGTGATTGGATCATATAACTGGCCAACTCTCTGGTGATTGGATCATATAACCGGTCAACTCTCTGGTGATTGGATCATATAACTGGCCAACTCTCTGGTGATTGGATCATATAACTGGTCAACTCTCTGGTGATTGGATCATATAACCGGTCAACTCTCTGGTGATTGGATCATATAACTGGCCAACTCTCTGGTGATTGGATCATATAACTGGTCAACTCTCTGGTGATTGGATCATATAACTGGTCAACTCTCTGGTGATTGGATCATATAACTGGTCAACTCTCTGGTGATTGGATCATATAACTGGTCAACTCTCTGGTGATTGGATCATATAACTGGCCAACTCTCTGGTGATTGGATCATATAACTGGTCAACTCTCTGGTGATTGGATCATATAACTGGCCAACTCTCTGGTGATTGGATCATATAACTGGTCAACTCTCTGGTGATTGGATCATATAACCGGTCAACTCTCTGGTGATTGGATCATATAACTGGCCAACTCTCTGGTGATTGGATCATATAACTGGCCAACTCTCTGGTGATCGGATCATATAACTGGCCAACTCTCTGGTGATTGGATCATATAACTGGCCAACTCTCTGGTGATTGGATCATATAACCGGTCAACTCTCTGGTGATTGGATCATATAACTGGCCAACTCTCTGGTGATTGGATCATATAACCGGTCAACTCTCTGGTGATTGGATCATATAACTGGTCAACTCTCTGGTGATTGGATCATATAACTGGCCAACTCTCTGGTGATTGGATCATATAACTGGCCAACTCTCTGGTGATTGGATCATATAACTGGTCAACTCTCTGGTGATTGGATCATATAACCGGTCAACTCTCTGGTGATTGGATCATATAACTGGCCAACTCTCTGGTGATTGGATCATATAACTGGTCAACTCTCTGGTGATTGGATCATATAACTGGTCAACTCTCTGGTGATTGGATCATATAACCGGCCAACTCTCTGGTGATTGGATCATATAACTGGTCAACTCTCTGGTGATTGGATCATATAACTGGCCAACTCTCTGGTGATTGGATCATATAACTGGCCAACTCTCTGGTGATTGGATCATATAACTGGCCAACTCTCTGGTGATTGGATCATATAACTGGCCAACTCTCTGGTGATTGGATCATATAACCGGCCAACTCTCCGGTGATTGGATCATATAACTGGCCAACTCTCTGGTGATTGGATCATATAACTGGCCAACTCTCTGGTGATTGGATCATATAACCGGTCAACTCTCTGGTGATTGGATCATATAACTGGTCAACTCTCTGGTGATTGGATCATATAACTGGCCAACTCTCTGGTGATTGGATCATATAACTGGCCAACTCTCTGGTGATTGGATCATATAACTGGCCAACTCTCTGGTGATTGGATCATATAACTGGCCAACTCTCTGGTGATTGGATCATATAACCGGCCAACTCTCTGGTGATTGGATCATATAACTGGCCAACTCTCTGGTGATTGGATCATATAACTGGTCAACTCTCTGGTGATTGGATCATATAACTGGTCAACTCTCTGGTGATTGGATCATATAACCGGCCAACTCTCTGGTGATTGGATCATATAACTGGTCAACTCTCTGGTGATTGGATCATATAACCGGCCAACTCTCTGGTGATTGGATCATATAACTGGTCAACTCTCTGGTGATTGGATCATATAACCGGCCAACTCTCTGGTGATTGGATCATATAACTGGCCAACTCTCTGGTGATTGGATCATATAACTGGCCAACTCTCTGGTGATTGGATCATATAACTGGTCAACTCTCTGGTGATTGGATCATATAACCGGCCAACTCTCTGGTGATTGGATCATATAACTGGCCAACTCTCTGGTGATTGGATCATATAACTGGCCAACTCTCTGGTGATTGGATCATATAACTGGCCAACTCTCTGGTGATTGGATCATATAACCGGCCAACTCTCTGGTGATTGGGTGAGAGATGACATGTGGCTCTCCTGTTCCCCCACAATCCTGTTCTCTGACGGTTTGTTGTTAGAGGCTCTGTGTGTTGTCATGTCTTCTTCCCAGAGGTCTGTGGGAGCAGAGAGACAGGGTCCCACCTTCCTCTACACTCCCCCTCTCCTCTCCCATCTTCCTCTACACTCCCCCTCTCCTCTCCCACCTTCCTCTACACTCCCCCTCTCCTCTCCCACCTTCCTCTACACTCCCCCTCTCCTCTCCCACCTTCCTCTACACTCCCCCTCTCCTCTCCCACCTTCCTCTACACTCCCCCTCTCCTCTCCCACCTTCCTCTACACTCCCCCTCTCCTCTCCCACCTTCCTCTACACTCCCCTCTCCTCTCCCACCTTCCTCTACACTCCCCCTCTCCTCTCCCACCTTCCTCTACACTCCCCCTCTCCTCTCCCACTTTCCTCTACACTCCCCCTCTCCTCTCCTCCCCCACCTTCCTCTACACTCCCCCTCTCCTCTCCCACCTTCCTCTACACTCCCCCTCTCCTCTCCCACCTTCCTCTACCTCCCCCTCTCCTCTCCTCTCCTCTCCCACCTTCCTCTACACTCCCCCTCTCCTCTCCCATCTTCCTCTACACTCTCTCCTCTCCCACCTTCCTCTACACTCCCCCTCTCCTCTCCCACCTTCCTGTCCACCTCCCTCTCCTCTCCTCCCCCTCTCCTCCCCCTCTAATCTCCTCTCCTCTCCTCCCTTCTTGATGCTTATTTATAAAACCCTCTTAGGCCTCACTCCCCCTATCTGAGATATCTACTGCAGCCCTCATCCTCCACATACAACACCCGTTCACTATCTGAGATATCTACTGCAGCCCTCATCCTCCACATACAACACCCGTTCACTCCCCCCTATCTGAGATATCTACTGCAGCCCTCATCCTCCACATACAACACCCGTTCACTATCTGAGATATCTACTGCAGCCCTCATCCTCCACATACAACATCCGTTCACTCCCCCCCTATCTGAGATATCTACTGCAGCCCTCATCCTCCACATACAACACCCGTTCACTCCCCCCTATCTGAGATATCTACTGCAGCCCTCATCCTCCACATACAACACCTGTTCACTCCCCCCTATCTGAGATATCTACTGCAGCCCTCATCCTCCACATACAACACCCATTCACTCCCCCCTATCTGAGATATCTACTGCAGCCCTCATCCTCCACATACAACACCCGTTCACTCCCCCCTATCTGAGATATCTACTGCAGCCCTCATCCTCCACATACAACACCCGTTCTGCCAGTCACATTCTGTTAAAGGTCCCCAAAGCGAACACATCCCTGGGTCGCTCGTCTTTTCAGTTCGCTGCAGCTAGCAACTGGAACGAGCTGCAACAAACACTCAAACTGGACAGTTTTAATCTCCATCTCTTCATTCAAAGACTCAAACATGGACACTCTTACTGAGAGTTGTGGCTGCTTTGTGTGATGTATTGTTGTCTCTACCTTCTTGACCTTTGTGCTGCTGTCTGGGCCCAATAATGTTTGTATCATGTTGTCTTGATGCCATGTTGTGTTGTTGTGACTGTAGTCTTTGTGCTACAAAATTCCGGGCTTTATCCAGCAGTATACCAGGCTTTATCCAGCAGTATACAGGGCTTTATCCAGCAGTATACCAGGCTTTATCCAGCAGTATACCAGGCTTTATCCAGCAGCATACCAGGCTTTATCCAGCAGCATACCAGGCTTTATCCAGCAGTATACCAGGATTTATCCAGCAGTATACCAGGCTTTATCCAGCAGTATACCAGGCTTTATCCAGCAGTATACCGGGCTTTATCCAGCAGTATACCAGGCTTTATCCAGCAGTATACCAGGCTTTATCCAGCAGGCTTTATCCAGCAGTATACCAGGCTTTATCCACCAGGCTTTATCCAGCAGTATACCAGGCTTTATCCAGCAGTATACCAGGCTTTATCCAGCAGTATACCAGGCTTTATCCAGCAGTATACCAGGCTTTATCCAGCAGCATACCAGGCTTTATCCAGCAGTATACCAGGCTTTATCCAGCAGTATACCAGGCTTTATCCAGCAGCATACCAGGCTTTATCCAGCAGCATACCAGGCTTTATCCAGCAGTATACCAGGATTTATCCAGCAGTATACCAGGCTTTATCCAGCAGTATACCAGGCTTTATCCAGCAGTATACCGGGCTTTATCCAGCAGTATACCAGGCTTTATCCAGCAGGCTTTATCCAGCAGTATACCAGGCTTTATCCAGCAGTATACCAGGCTTTATCCATCAGTATACCAGGTTTATCCAGCAGTATACCGGGCTTTATACAGCAGTATTACCAGGCTTTATCCAGCAGTATACCGGGCTTTATCCAGCAGTATACCAGGCTTTATCCAGCAGTATACCAGGCTTTATCCAGCAGTATTACCAGGCTTTATCCAGCAGTATACCGGGCTTTATCCAGCAGTATACCAGGCTTTATCCAGCAGTATACCAGGCTTTATCCAGCAGTATACCGGGCTTTATCCAGCAGTATACCGGGCTTTATCCAGCAGTATACCGGGCTTTATCCAGCAGTATACCAGGCTTTATCCAGCAGTATACCAGGATTTATCCAGCAGTATTACCAGGCTTTATCCAGCAGTATACCAGGCTTTATCCAGCAGTATACCAGGCTTTATCCAGCAGTATACCAGGCTTTATCCAGCAGTATACCAGGCTTTATCCAGCAGTATACCAGGCTTTATCCAGCAGTATACCAGGCTTTATCCAGCAGTATACCAGGCTTTATCCAGCAGTATTACCAGGCTTTATCCAGCAGTATACCGGGTTTTATCCAGCAGTATACCAGGCTTTATCCAGCAGTATACCAGGCTTTATCCAGCAGTATACCAGGCTTTATCCAGCAGTATACCAGGCTTTATCCAGCAGTATAGGCTTTATCCAGCAGTATACAGGGCTTTAATCAGCAGTATACCAGGCTTTATCCAGCAGTATACCAGGCTTTATCCAGCAGTATACCAGGCTTTATCCAGCAGTATACCAGGCGTTATCCAGCAGTATACCAGGCTTTATCCAGCAGTATACCAGGCTTTATCCAGCAGTATACCAGGCTTTATCCACCAGGCTTTATCCAGCAGTATACCAGGCATTATCCAGCAGTATACCAGGCTTTATCCAGCAGTATACCAGGCTTTATCCACCAGGCTTTATCCAGCAGTATACCGGGCTTTATCCAGCAGTATACCGGGCTTTATCCAGCAGTATACCAGGCTTTATCCAGCAGTATACCAGGCTTTATCCAGCAGTATACCAGGCTTTATCCAGCAGTATACCAGGCTTTATCCAGCAGGCTTTATCCAGCAGTATACCAGGCTTTATCCAGCAGTATACCAGGCTTTATCCAGCAGGCTTTATCCAGCAGTATACCAGGCTTTATCCAGCAGTATACCAGGCTTTATCCAGCAGTATACCAGGCTTTATCCAGCAGTATACCAGGCTTTATCCAGCAGTATACCAGTCTTTATCCAGCAGTATACCAGGCTTTATCCACCAGGCTTTATCCAGCAGTATACCGGGCTTTATCCAGCAGTATACCAGGCTTTATCCAGCAGTATACCAGGCTTTATCCAGCAGTATACCAGGCTTTATCCAGCACTATACCAGGCTTTATCCAGCAGTATACCGGGCTTTATCCAGCAGTATACCAGGCTTTATCCAGCAGTATACCAGGCTTTATCCAGCAGTATACCAGCCTTTATCCAGCAGTATACCAGGCTTTATCCAGCAGTATACCAGGCTTTATCCAGCAGTATACCAGGCTTTATCCAGCAGTATACCAGGCTTTATCCACCAGGCTTTATCCAGCAGTATACCAGGCTTTATTCAGCAGTATACCAGGCTTTATCCAGCAGTATACAGGGCTTTATCCAGCAGTATACCAGGCTTTATCCAGCAGCATACCAGGCTTTATCCAGCAGTATACAGGGCTTTATCCAGCAGTATACCAGGCTTTATCCAGCAGTATACCAGGCTTTATCCAGCAGTATACAGGGCTTTATCCAGCAGTATACCAGGCTAGGGGTAGGGGAAGGGGGGGTAGGCGTAGGGAAGATTGTCATAAAGACCTTTCATGGGAGATCGTAGAGTTTGGAGAAGGGAGGGGCTCATGGTGTATATGTGTGTGTGAGTGCATGAGTTTGTGTGTGTGTGTGTGTGGGCACACCTGTGTGTGTGTGTGTGTGAGCACGTGTGTGTGTGTGTGTGAGCACGTGTGTGTGTGTGTGTGTGTGTGTGTGTGTGAGCACGTGTGTGTGTGTGTGTGTGTGTGTGAGCACGTGTGTGTGTGTGTGTGTGTGTGTGTGCGCCATGTGTCAACTACAGTATGTGTGTGTGTGTGTGTGTGTGTACGTGTGTTCTGTGTGTGTGTGTGTGTGTGGGCACACCTGTGTGTGTGTGTGTGTGTGTGTGTGTGAGTGTGTGTGTGAGTGTGTGTGTGTGTGTGTGTGTGTGTGTGTGTGTGTGTGTGTGTGTGTGTGTGTGTGTGTGTGTGTGTGTGTGTGTGTGTGTGTGTGTGTGTGTGTGTGTGTGTGTGTGTGTGTGTGTGTGTGTGTGTGTGTGTGTGTGTGTGTGTGTGTGTTCTGTGTGATCCAGTGACTTAGTGTTCAGGGTGGAGGACGAAACACCAGACTCAGTGATGTTTGAGCTTTAGAGCTTAGCGCCTATAATGAACTCCAGACCTGCTCTACCCAGGATCCCACAGGACCAGAGAGAGGAGCTTACAGCCTGTAATGTTCTCCAGACCTGCTCTACCCAGGATCCCACAGGACCAGAGAGAGGAGCTTACAGCCTGTAATGAACTGCAGACCTGCTCTACCCAGGTTCCCACAGGACCAGAGAGGACCAGAGAGAGGAGCTTACAGCCTGTAATGTTCTCCAGACCTGCTCTACCCAGGATCCCACAGGACCAGAGAGAGGAGCTTACAGCCTGTAATGAACTCCAGACCTGCTCTACCCAGGATCCCACAGGACCAGAGAGAGGAGCTTACAGCCTGTAATGTTCTCCAGACCTGCTCTACCCAGGATCCCACAGGACCAGAGAGAGGAGCTTACAGCCTGTAATGTTCTCCAGACCTGCTCTACCCAGGATCCCACAGGACCAGAGAGAGGACCTTACAGCCTGTAATGTTCTCCAGACCTGCTCTACCCAGGATCCCACAGGACCAGAGAGAGGAGCTTACAGCCTGTAATGTTCTCCAGACCTGCTCTACCCAGGATCCCACAGGACCAGAGAGAGGAGCTTACAGCCTGTAATGTTCTCCAGACCTGCTCTACCCAGGTTCCCACAGGACCAGAGAGAGGAGCTTACAGCCTGTAATGTTCTCCAGACCTGCTCTACCCAGGATCCCACAGGACCAGAGAGAGGAGCTTACAGCCTGTAATGAACTGCAGACCTGCTCTGGCCAGGTTCCCACAGGACCAGAGAGAGGAGCTTACAGCCTGTAATGTTCTCCAGACCTGCTCTACCCAGGATCCCACAGGACCAGAGAGAGGAGCTTACAGCCTGTAATGTTCTCCAGACCTGCTCTACCCAGGTTCCCACAGGACCAGAGAGAGGACCAGAGAGGACCAGAGAGAGGAGCTTACAGCCTGTAATGTTCTCCAGACCTGCTCTACCCAGGTTCCCACAGGACCAGAGAGGACCTTACAGCCTGTAATGTTCTCCAGACCTGCTCTACCCAGGTTCCCACAGGACCAGAGAGAGGAGCTTACAGCCTGTAATGTTCTCCAGACCTGCTCTGGCCAGGTTCCCACAGGACCAGAGAGAGGAGCTTACAGCCTGTAATGTTCTCCAGACCTGCTCTACCCAGGATCCCACAGGACCAGAGAGGACCTTACAGCCTGTAATGTTCTCCAGACCTGCTCTGGCCAGGTTCCCACAGGACCAGAGAGGACCAGAGAGAGGACCAGAGAGGACCAGAGAGAGGAGCTTACAGCCTGTAATGTTCTCCAGACCTGCTCTACCCAGGTTCCCACAGGACCAGAGAGAGGAGCTTACAGCCTGTAATGTTCTCCAGACCTGCTCTGGCCAGGTTCCCACAGGACCAGAGAGGACCAGAGAGAGGACCAGAGAGGACCAGAGAGAGGAGCTTACAGCCTGTAATGTTCTCCAGACCTGCTCTACCCAGGTTCCCACAGGACCAGAGAGGACCTTACAGCCTGTAATGTTCTCCAGACCTGCTCTACCCAGGTTCCCACAGGACCAGAGAGAGGAGCTTACAGCCTGTAATGTTCTCCAGACCTGCTCTGGCCAGGTTCCCACAGGACCAGAGAGAGGAGCTTACAGCCTGTAATGTTCTCCAGACCTGCTCTGGCCAGGTTCCCACAGGACCAGAGAGAGGAGCTTACAGCCTGTAATGTTCTCCAGACCTGCTCTACCCAGGTTCCCACAGGACCAGAGAGAGGAGCTTACAGCCTGTAATGTTCTCCAGACCTGCTCTGGCCAGGTTCCCACAGGACCAGAGAGAGGAGCTTACAGCCTGTAATGTTCTCCAGACCTGCTCTACCCAGGATCCCACAGGACCAGAGAGAGGAGCTTACAGCCTGTAATGAACTGCAGACCTGCTCTACCCAGGTTCCCACAGGACCAGAGAGGACCAGAGAGAGGAGCTTACAGCCTGTAATGTTCTCCAGACCTGCTCTACCCAGGTTCCCACAGGACCAGAGAGAGGAGCTTACAGCCTGTAATGTTCTCCAGACCTGCTCTGGCCAGGTTCCCACAGGACCAGAGAGGACCAGAGAGAGGACCAGAGAGGACCAGAGAGAGGAGCTTACAGCCTGACTAACTGCCTACTCAGCACATCCCAAACCTGGCTGCCCTTCAGCCAGTCCCCCTCCTCGTCCTCCTCCGCCCCTCACTACCACAAAATGATTATTTTCACAAGAATCAGAATTGAATACTGTCTTGCCACGATATTATCAAGAGAAAATTGTCTTCACCAAGTCTGATTGTATTACCAATAGATCGACTAGAGGGGTCAGTGAATTCAACGCTGAACCACTTGATGTTGAGTCAACAACAACGACAATAACATAAACAGACGAGCCCTTCATAACGAATCGTTTACTACATAGAGAGAAAGACAGGCATTTTGGATGAATGTGGTTTCTTAATAAAGCGTGACAGCAGAGTAACTTCAAAGAAGCAGTGTAATGACTATCCTTCACTTTCACTTTTCTAGAAACTCATCTACTTGTTAAATATCTCCAGAATGCCGGGGGAGGGAGAGAGGGGGAGAGAGAGAGAGAGAGAGAGAGAGAGAGAGAGAGAGAGAGAGAGAGAGAGAGAGAGAGAGAGAGAGAGAGAGAGAGAGAGAGAGAGAGAGAGAGAGAGAGAGAGAGAGAGAGAGAGAGAGAGAGAGAGAGAGGGAGAGAGGGAGGGAGAGGGAAGGAGAGAGAGAGAGGGAGGAGAGAGGGAGAGAGGGAGAGAGAGAGAGAGAGAGAGAGAGAGAGAGAGAGAGAGAGAGAGGGGTGGAGAGAGGGGGAGAGGGGGAGAGAGGGGGAGAGGGGGAGAGAGAAGGAGAGAGAAGGAGAGGGAGAGTGAGAGGGAGAGACATTCAATCATAATGAGTTAGCATGTGTCATGAAGCATACTGTTCCCAGACCACACAGGCACTTCCTGTCCTCAGGGGAAGTCGTGAACACTCAACAAGTTGGGAGACTAAATGTGTCATTATCACACATTAAAAGAGGCTGTTAGCTGGAAGTTGCCTTACCGTAAACAGCCTGTTTCTAGGAAGCCCTGAGTGGGTGTGTGTGTGGGGGGGAGAGGGGTTGTAGTAGTCAGGGTCGCAAACCCGTCCGTCCGCGTCGATGGCTTATCAACCGTAAAAGTGACGCCCCTGCGTTTTCGCCAAGATGGGAGAAAGTCGGCTAGATATATAGATATGTGTGTCACTGTTTCCGCAGCTCCACTGTGCTCTTTTCAAGCAGCAGACACACACAGCGGTGATGCTGAATCGAGCGGAGAACAGGAAGATAAATGGAGAGGGGGGGAAGAATTACGGTTTAATGAAGCAGAGTGACGGAAGGAGAATGAGATATAATACACTTTATTTTTTTACTGTTTAACTGTGACGTCTCAACCTTTTATCGAAGCCCCCAAAAGCACATTGTTTCTACCTGCTCCTCGACACAACACTACACAGCTAGAGGACAGGCTCTGCTTCGGTCCTTCTACCACTCTCTATCACCAAGGAGTCTAAAATGGAGACCTGCTCCTTTAACACCCATAGAATCAAGTCCCCTGACCAGCCAGCACCTTACTGATGGTCTGAGATCTGGAGTCTCTCTCTCTCTCTCTCTCTCTCTCTCTACCTCTCTCTCTCTACCTCTCTCTCTCTACCTCTCTCTCTCTCTCTACCTCTCTCTCTCTCTCTACCTCTCTCTCTCTCACTCACTCACTCACTCACTCACTCACTCACTCACTCTCACTCTCTCTCACTCTCTCTCTCTCTCTCTCTCAAGGGCTTTATTGGCATGGGAAACATATGTTAACACTGCTAAAGGAAGTGGACTCTCTCTCTCCTCTGACCCCCCCGTTGGTTTTGGAGAGGAATTGTTTTATTGCTGGTTAACCAAAGCATACTGCATATATAATTTACTCTGAGAGCAAAAGACAAATGAGGGAGCAGCACAACATGGATACACTGAGGGAGCAGCAGCACAACATGGATACACTGAGGGAGCAGCACAACATGGATACACTGAGGGAGCAGCACAACATGGATACACTGAGGGAGCAGCAGCACAACATGGATACACTGAGGGAGCAGCACAACATGGATACACTGAGGGAGTAGCAGCACAACATGGATACACTGAGGGAGCAGCACAACATGGATACACTGAGGGAGTAGCAGCACAACATGGATACACTGAGGGAGCAGCAGCACAACATGGATACACTGAGAGGAGCAGCAGCACAACATGGATACTCTGAAGGGAGCAGCACGACATGGATACACTGAGGGAGCCGTAGCACAACATGGATACACTGAGGGAGCAGCAGCACAACATGGATACACTGAGGGAGTAGCACAACATGGATACACTGAGGGAGCAGCAGCACAACATGGATACACTGAGGGAGTAGCACAACATGGATACACTGAGGGAGCAGCACAACATGGATACACTGAGGGAGCAGCAGCACTAACTCTCATTATCGTAGTGAGGTGTAGTTGTGAGACTCTAACTCTCATTATCATAGTGAGGTGTAGTTGTGAGACTCTAACTCTCATTATCGTAGTGAGGTGTAGTTGTGAGACTAACTCTCATTATCGTAGTGAGGTGTAGTTGTGAGACTAACTCTCATTATCATAGTGAGGTGTAGTTGTGAGACTAACTCTCATTATCATAGTGAGGTGTAGTTGTGAGACTCTAACTCTCATTATCATAGTGAGGTGTAGTTGTGAGACTAACAGTCATTATCGCAGTGAGGTGTAGTTGTGAGACTCGAACTCTCATTATCGTAGTGAGGTGTAGTTGTGAGACTCTAACTCTCATTATCGCAGTGAGGTGTAGTTGTGAGACTCTAACTCTCATTATCGTAGTGAGGTGTAGTTGTGAGACTCGAACTCTCATTATCATAGTGAGGTGTAGTTGTGAGACTAACAGTCATTATCGCAGTGAGGTGTAGTTGTGCGACTCGAACTCTCATTATCGTAGTGAGGTGTAGTTGTGAGACTCTAACTCTCATTATCGCAGTGAGGTGTAGTTGTGAGACTCGAACTCTCATTATCATAGTGAGGTGTAGTTGTGAGACTAACAGTCATTATCGCAGTGAGGTGTAGTTGTGCGACTCGAACTCTCATTATCGTAGTGAGGTGTAGTTGTGAGACTCTAACTCTCATTATCGTAGTGAGGTGTAGTTGTGAGACTCTAACTCTCATTATCATAGTGAGGTGTAGTTGTGAGACTCTAACTCTCATTATCGTAGTGAGGTGTAGTTGTGAGACTAACTCTCATTATCGTAGTGAGGTGTAGTTGTGAGACTCTAACTCTCATTATCGTAGTGAGGTGTAGTTGTGAGACTCTAACTCTCATTATCGCAGTGAGGTGTAGTTGTGAGACTCTAACTCTCATTATCGCAGTGAGGTGTAGTTGTGAGACTCTAACTCTCATTATCGCAGTGAGGTGTAGTTGTGAGACTCTAACTCTCATTATCGTAATTCACATCATTAAACTGTGAATGGCAGCAAGGAACCTGGTATCTGTCAGAGTTCTCTTGTTCCACCTTCACCAACGAGGAGGGTGGTTGGAGCGGGGTGATGGATGGATGGAAGGAGGGAGGGGGTGAGAAGGGTAAAACATGACCACTACGTGTCGAGGGGGCAGTAGAAGGGGTAGGAGGGGTGCAGACAGCCATACCCCAGGTTGAGGGGGCAGTAGAAGGGGGTAGGAGGGGTGCAGACAGCCATACCCCAGGTTGAGGGGGCAGTAGAAGGGGGTAGGAGGGGTGCAGACAGCCACACCCCAGGTTGCTGAAGGCTCAGGACGGACAGAAGCAGCCAGCGTGGGAGATGGAATTTTTTAAAGTCGGAAAATCCGTCCTTTCCTGAGGGATGGATACCTGGAAAAATCATTGGTGTGGATTTCAGGGGAAAAAAGCGAGGAGAGAACAAATGAGAGAAGCCAATAGTAGGGAGGAAGACAGACAGATATAAGGGCTGAAGCTGTGTGTGTGTGTGTGTGTGTGTGTGTGTGTGTGTGTGTGTGTGTGTGTGTGTGTGTGTGTGTGTGTGTGTGTGCGCGTGTCCGTACGTCAGTGTGTGCGCGTTGCACAGACAGAGAACTCTGAGTGGAGCTTTAAAAACACAACAGACACCTTGAAGCTGAACACAGTTTTTAATGGAAACAAGATCCTGGAAACAAGATCTCATAACAGCTTCAGAGAGGACCTTCTCTATAGTTATAGGAGGGGAATGGGTGTCTCTGTCTAGAGGACCTTCTCTATAGTTATAGGAGGGGAATGGGTGTCTCTGTCTAGAGGACCTTCTCTATAGTTATAGGAGGGGAATGGGTGTCTCTGCCTGTCTAGAGGACCTTCTCTATAGTTATAGGAGGGGAATGGGTGGCCCTGTCTAGAGGACCTTCTCTATAGTTATAGGAGGGGAATGGGTGGCCCTGTCTAGAGGACCTTCTCTATAGTTATAGGAGGGGAATGGGTGGCCCTGTCTAGAGGACCTTCTCTATAGTTATAGGAGGGGAATGGGTGTCTCTGTCTAGAGGACCTTCTCTATAGTTATAGGAGGGGAATGGGTGTCCCTGTCTGTCTAGAGGACCTTCTCTATAGTTATAGGAGGGGAATGGGTGTCCCTGTCTGTCTAGAGGACCTTCTCTATAGTTATAGGAGGGGAATGGGTGTCTCTGTCTAGAGTACCTTCTCTATAGTTATAGGAGGGGAATGGGTGTCTCTGTCTAGAGGACCTTCTCTATAGTTATAGGAGGGGAATGGGTGGCCCTGTCTAGAGTACCTTCTCTATAGTTATAGGAGGGGAATGGGTGTCCCTGTCTAGAGGACCTTCTCTATAGTTATAGGAGGGGAATGGGTGTCCCTGTCTAGAGTACCTTCTCTTTAGTTATAGGAGGGGAATGGGTGTCCCTGTCTAGAGGACCTTCTCTATAGTTATAGGAGGGGAATGGGTGTCTGTCTAGAGGACCTTCTCTATAGTTATAGGAGGGGAATGGGTGTCTCTGTCTAGAGGACCTTCTCTATAGTTATAGGAGGGGAATGGGTGTCTCTGCCTGTCTAGAGGACCTTCTCTATAGTTATAGGAGGGGAATGGGTGTCTCTGCCTGTCTAGAGGACCTTCTCTATAGTTATAGGAGGGGAATGGGTGTCTCTGTCTGTCTAGAGGACCTTCTCTATAGTTATAGGAGGGGAATGGGTGTCTCTGCCTGTCTAGAGGACCTTCTCTATAGTTATAGGAGGGGAATGGGTGTCTCTGTCTAGAGGACCTTCTCTATAGTTATAGGAGGGGAATGGGTGTCCCTGTCTGTCTAGAGGACCTTCTCTATAGTTATAGGAGGGGAATGGGTGTCCCTGTCTGTCTAGAGGACCTTCTCTATAGTTATAGGAGGGGAATGGGTGTCTCTGTCCCGAGGACCTTCTCTATAGTTATAGGAGGGGAATGGGTGTCCCTGTCTAGAGGACCTTCACTATAGTTATAGGAGGGGAATGGGTGTCCCTGTCTAGATGACCTTCTCTATAGTTATAGGAGGGGAATGGGTGTCCCTGTCTAGAGGACCTTCTCTATAGTTATAGGAGGGGAATGGGTGTCCCTGTCTGTCTAGAGGACCTTCTCTATAGTTATAGGAGGGGAATGGGTGTCTCTGTCTAGAGGACCTTCTCTATAGTTATAGGAGGGGAATGGGTGTCTCTGTCTAGAGGACCTTCTCTATAGTTATAGGAGGGGAATGGGTGTCTCTGTCTAGAGGACCTTCTCTATAGTTATAGGAGGGGAATGGGTGTCTCTCTCTGTCTAGAGGACCTTCTCTATAGTTATAGGAGGGGAATGGGTGTCTGTCTAGAGGACCTTCTCTGTAGTTATAGGAGGGGAATGGGTGTCTCTGTCTGTCTAGAGGACCTTCTCTATAGTTATAGGAGGGGAATGGGTGTCTCTGTCTGTCTAGAGGACCTTCTCTATAGTTATAGGAGGGGAATGGGTGTCCCTGTCTGTCTAGAGGACCTTCTCTATAGTTATAGGAGGGGAATGGGTGTCTCTGTCTGTCTAGAGGACCTTCTCTATAGTTATAGGAGGGGAATGGGTGTCTCTGTCCGTCTAGAGGACCTTCTCTATAGTTATAGGAGGGGAATGGGTGTCTCTGTCTGTCTAGAGGACCTTCTCTATAGTTATAGGAGCGGAATGGGTGTCTCTGTCTAGAGGACCTTCTCTATAGTTATAGGAGGGGAATGGGTGTCTCTGCCTGTCTAGAGGACCTTCTCTATAGTTATAGGAGGGGAATGGGTGTCTCTGTCTGTCTAGAGGACCTTCTCTATAGTTATAGGAGGGGAATGGGTGTCCCTGTCTAGAGGACCTTCTCTATAGTTATAGGAGGGGAATGGGTGTCTCTGTCTAGAGCACCTTCTCTATAGTTATAGGAGGGGAATGGGTGTCCCTGTCTAGAGGACCTTCTCTATAGTTATAGGAGGGGAATGGGTGTCTGTCTAGAGGACCTTCTCTATAGTTATAGGAGGGGAATGGGTGTCTCTGTCTGTCTAGAGGACCTTCTCTATAGTTATAGGAGGGGAATGGGTGTCTCTGTCTAGAGGACCTTCTCTATAGTTATAGGAGGGGAATGGGTGTCTGTCTAGAGGACCTTCTCTATAGTTATAGGAGGGGAATGGGTGTCCCTGTCTGTCCCGAGGACCTTCTCTATAGTTATAGGAGGGGAAAGGGTGTCTGTCTAGAGGACCTTCTCTATAGTTATAGGAGGGGAATGGGTGTCTCTGTCTAGAGGACCTTCTCTATAGTTATAGGAGGGGAATGGGTGTCTCTGTCTAGAGGACCTTCTCTATAGTTATAGGAGGGGAATGGGTGTCTCTGTCTAGAGGACCTTCTCTATAGTTATAGGAGGGGAATGGGTGTCTCTGTCTGTCTAGAGGACCTTCTCTATAGTTATAGGAGGGGAATGGGTGTCTCTGTCTAGAGGACCTTCTCTATAGTTATAGGAGGGGAATGGGTGTCCCTGTCTGTCTAGAGGACCTTCTCTATAGTTATAGGAGGGGAATGGGTGTCTCTGCCTGTCTAGAGGACCTTCTCTATAGTTATAGGAGGGGAATGGGTGTCTCTGCCTGTCTAGAGGACCTTCTCTATAGTTATAGGAGGGGAATGGGTGTCTCTGTCTGTCTAGAGGACCTTCTCTATAGTTATAGGAGGGGAATGGGTGTCCCTGTCTGTCTAGAGGACCTTCTCTATAGTTATAGGATGGGAATGGGTGTCCCTGTCTAGAGGACCTTCTCTATAGTTATAGGAGGGGAATGGGTGTCTCTGTCTAGAGGACCTTCTCTATAGTTATAGGAGGGGAATGGGTGTCTCTGCCTGTCTAGAGGACCTTCTCTATAGTTATAGGAGGGGAATGGGTGTCCCTGTCTAGAGGACCTTCTCTATAGTTATAGGAGGGGAATGGGTGTCTCTGTCCGTCTAGAGGACCTTCTCTATAGTTATAGGAGGGGAATGGGTGTCTCTGTCTGTCTAGAGGACCTTCTCTATAGTTATAGGAGGGGAATGGGTGTCTCTGCCTGTCTATAGGACCTTCTCTATAGTTATAGGAGGGGAATGGGTGTCTCTGTCTGTCTAGAGGACCTTCTCTATAGTTATAGGAGGGGAATGGGTGTCTCTGTCTGTCTAGAGGACCTTCTCTATAGTTATAGGAGGGGAATGGGTGTCTCTGCCTGTCTAGAGGACCTTCTCTATAGTTATAGGAGGGGAATGGGTGTCTCTGCCTGTCTAGAGGACCTTCTCTATAGTTATAGGAGGGGAATGGGTGTCTGTCTAGAGGACCTTCTCTATAGTTATAGGAGGGGAATGGGTGTCCCTGTCTAGAGGACCTTCTCTATAGTTATAGGAGGGGAATGGGTGTCCCTGTCTGTCTAGAGGACCTTCTCTATAGTTATAGGAGGGGAATGGGTGTCTGTCTAGAGGACCTTCTCTATAGTTATAGGAGGGGAATGGGTGTCCCTGCCTGTCTAGAGGACCTTCTCTATAGTTATAGGAGGGGAATGGGTGTCCCTGTCTGTCTAGAGGACCTTCTCTATAGTTATAGGAGGGGAATGGGTGTCCCTGTCTAGAGGACCTTCTCTATAGTTATAGGAGGGGAATGGGTGTCTGTCTAGAGGACCTTCTCTATAGTTATAGGAGGGGAATGGGTGTCCCTGTCTGTCTAGAGGACCTTCTCTATAGTTATAGGAGGGGAATGGGTGTCCCTGTCTAGAGGACCTTCTCTATAGTTATAGGAGGGGAATGGGTGTCCCTGTCTGTCTAGAGGACCTTCTCTATAGTTATAGGAGGGGAATGGGTGTCCCTGTCTAGAGGACCTTCTCTATAGTTATAGGAGGGGAATGGGTGTCTGTCTAGAGGACCTTCTCTATAGTTATAGGAGGGGAATGGGTGTCCCTGTCTGTCTAGAGGACCTTCTCTATAGTTATAGGAGGGGAATGGGTGTCCCTGTCTAGAGGACCTTCTCTATAGTTATAGGAGGGGAATGGGTGTCTGTCTAGAGGACCTTCTCTATAGTTATAGGAGGGGAATGGGTGTCTGTCTAGAGGACCTTCTCTATAGTTATAGGAGGGGAATGGGTGTCCCTGTCTAGAGGACCTTCTCTATAGTTATAGGAGGGGAATGGGTGTCCCTGTCTGTCTAGAGGACCTTCTCTATAGTTATAGGAGGGGAATGGGTGTCTGTCTAGAGGACCTTCTCTATAGTTATAGGAGGGGAATGGGTGTCCCTGCCTGTCTAGAGGACCTTCTCTATAGTTATAGGAGGGGAATGGGTGTCCCTGTCTGTCTAGAGGACCTTCTCTATAGTTATAGGAGGGGAATGGGTGTCCCTGTCTAGAGGACCTTCTCTATAGTTATAGGAGGGGAATGGGTGTCTCTGTCTAGAGGACCTTCTCTATAGTTATAGGAGGGGAATGGGTGTCCCTGTCTGTCTAGAGGACCTTCTCTATAGTTATAGGAGGGGAATGGGTGTCCCTGTCTAGAGGACCTTCTCTATAGTTATAGGAGGGGAATGGGTGTCTCTGTCTAGAGGACCTTCTCTATAGTTATAGGAGGGGAATGGGTGTCCCTGTCTGTCTAGAGGACCTTTTCTATAGTTATAGGAGGGGAATGGGTGTCTCTGTCTAGAGGACCTTCTCTATAGTTATAGGAGGGGAATGGGTGTCCTTGTCTGTCTAGAGGACCTTCTCTATAGTTATAGGAGGGGAATGGGTGTCTGTCTAGAGGACCTTCTCTATAGTTATAGGAGGGGAATGGGTGTCCCTGTCTAGAGGACCTTCTCTATAGTTATAGGAGGGGAATGGGTGTCCCTGTCTGTCTAGAGGACCTTCTCTATAGTTATAGGAGGGGAATGGGTGTCTGTCTAGAGGACCTTCTCTATAGTTATAGGAGGGGAATGGGTGTCCCTGCCTGTCTAGAGGACCTTCTCTATAGTTATAGGAGGGGAATGGGTGTCCCTGTCTGTCTAGAGGACCTTCTCTATAGTTATAGGAGGGGAATGGGTGTCCCTGTCTAGAGGACCTTCTCTATAGTTATAGGAGGGGAATGGGTGTCTGTCTAGAGGACCTTCTCTATAGTTATAGGAGGGGAATGGGTGTCCCTGTCTGTCTAGAGGACCTTCTCTATAGTTATAGGATGGGAATGGGTGTCCCTGTCTAGAGGACCTTCTCTATAGTTATAGGAGGGGAATGGGTGTCTCTGTCTAGAGGACCTTCTCTATAGTTATAGGAGGGGAATGGGTGTCTCTGCCTGTCTAGAGGACCTTCTCTATAGTTATAGGAGGGGAATGGGTGTCCCTGTCTAGAGGACCTTCTCTATAGTTATAGGAGGGGAATGGGTGTCTCTGTCCGTCTAGAGGACCTTCTCTATAGTTATAGGAGGGGAATGGGTGTCTCTGTCTGTCTAGAGGACCTTCTCTATAGTTATAGGAGGGGAATGGGTGTCTCTGCCTGTCTAGAGGACCTTCTCTATAGTTATAGGAGGGGAATGGGTGTCTCTGTCTGTCTAGAGGACCTTCTCTATAGTTATAGGAGGGGAATGGGTGTCTGTCTAGAGGACCTTCTCTATAGTTATAGGAGGGGAATGGGTGTCTCTGCCTGTCTAGAGGACCTTCTCTATAGTTATAGGAGGGGAATGGGTGTCCCTGTCTGTCTAGAGGACCTTCTCTATAGTTATAGGAGGGGAATGGGTGTCCCTGTCTGTCTAGAGGACCTTCTCTATAGTTATAGGAGGGGAATGGGTGTCCCTGTCTGTCTAGAGGACCTTCTCTATAGTTATAGGAGGGGAATGGGTGTCTGTCTAGAGGACCTTCTCTATAGTTATAGGAGGGGAATGGGTGTCCCTGCCTGTCTAGAGGACCTTCTCTATAGTTATAGGAGGGGAATGGGTGTCCCTGCCTGTCTAGAGGACCTTCTCTATAGTTATAGGAGGGGAATGGGTGTCTCTGCCTGTCTAGAGGACCTTCTCTATAGTTATAGGAGGGGAATGGGTGTCCCTGTCTAGAGGACCTTCTCTATAGTTATAGGAGGGGAATGGGTGTCTCTGTCTAGAGGACCTTCTCTATAGTTATAGGAGGGGAATGGGTGTCCCTGTCTGTCTAGAGGACCTTCTCTATAGTTATAGGAGGGGAATGGGTGTCTCTGTCTAGAGGACCTTTTCTATAGTTATAGGAGGGGAATGGGTGTCTCTGTCTAGAGGACCTTCTCTATAGTTATAGGAGGGGAATGGGTGTCCCTGCCTGTCTAGAGGACCTTCTCTATAGTTATAGGAGGGGAATGGGTGTCCCTGCCTGTCTAGAGGACCTTCTCTATAGTTATAGGAGGGGAATGGGTGTCTCTGCCTGTCTAGAGGACCTTCTCTATAGTTATAGGAGGGGAATGGGTGTCCCTGTCTAGAGGACCTTCTCTATAGTTATAGGAGGGGAATGGGTGTCTCTGTCTAGAGGACCTTCTCTATAGTTATAGGAGGGGAATGGGTGTCCCTGTCTGTCTAGAGGACCTTCTCTATAGTTATAGGAGGGGAATGGGTGTCTCTGTCTAGAGGACCTTTTCTATAGTTATAGGAGGGGAATGGGTGTCTCTGTCTAGAGGACCTTCTCTATAGTTATAGGAGGGGAATGGGTGTCTCTGTCTAGAGGACCTTCTCTATAGTTATAGGAGGGGAATGGGTGTCCCTGTCTGTCTAGAGGACCTTCTCTATAGTTATAGGAGGGGAATGGGTGTCTGTCTAGAGGACCTTCTCTATAGTTATAGGAGGGGAATGGGTGTCCCTGTCTAGAGGACCTTCTCTATAGTTATAGGAGGGGAATGGGTGTCCCTGTCTGTCTAGAGGACCTTCTCTATAGTTATAGGAGGGGAATGGGTGTCTGTCTAGAGGACCTTCTCTATAGTTATAGGAGGGGAATGGGTGTCCCTGCCTGTCTAGAGGACCTTCTCTATAGTTATAGGAGGGGAATGGGTGTCCCTGTCTGTCTAGAGGACCTTCTCTATAGTTATAGGAGGGGAATGGGTGTCCCTGTCTAGAGGACCTTCTCTATAGTTATAGGAGGGGAATGGGTGTCCCTGTCTAGAGGACCTTCTCTATAGTTATAGGAGGGGAATGGGTGTCCCTGTCTGTCTAGAGGACCTTCTCTATAGTTATAGGAGGGGAATGGGTGTCTCTGCCTGTCTAGAGGACCTTCTCTATAGTTATAGGAGGGGAATGGGTGTCCCTGTCTAGAGGACCTTCTCTATAGTTATAGGAGGGGAATGGGTGTCTCTGTCTAGAGGACCTTCTCTATAGTTATAGGAGGGGAATGGGTGTCCCTGTCTGTCTAGAGGACCTTTTCTATAGTTATAGGAGGGGAATGGGTGTCTCTGTCTAGAGGACCTTCTCTATAGTTATAGGAGGGGAATGGGTGTCCCTGTCTGTCTAGAGGACCTTCTCTATAGTTATAGGAGGGGAATGGGTGTCTCTGTCTAGAGGACCTTCTCTATAGTTATAGGAGGGGAATGGGTGTCCCTGTCTGTCTAGAGGACCTTCTCTATAGTTATAGGAGGGGAATGGGTGTCTGTCTAGAGGACCTTCTCTATAGTTATAGGAGGGGAATGGGTGGAATGGGTGTCTGTCTAGAGGACCTTCTCTATAGTTATAGGAGGGGAATGGGTGTCTGTCTAGAGGACCTTCTCTATAGTTATAGGAGGGGAATGGGTGTCCCTGCCTGTCTAGAGGACCTTCTCTATAGTTATAGGAGGGGAATGGGTGTCCCTGTCTGTCTAGAGGACCTTCTCTATAGTTATAGGAGGGGAATGGGTGTCCCTGTCTAGAGGACCTTCTCTATAGTTATAGGAGGGGAATGGGTGTCTGTCTAGAGGACCTTCTCTATAGTTATAGGAGGGGAATGGGTGTCCCTGTCTGTCTAGAGGACCTTCTCTATAGTTATAGGATGGGAATGGGTGTCCCTGTCTAGAGGACCTTCTCTATAGTTATTGGAGGGGAATGGGTGTCTCTGTCTAGAGGACCTTCTCTATAGTTATAGGAGGGGAATGGGTGTCTCTGCCTGTCTAGAGGACCTTCTCTATAGTTATAGGAGGGGAATGGGTGTCCCTGTCTAGAGGACCTTCTCTATAGTTATAGGAGGGGAATGGGTGTCTCTGTCCGTCTATAGGACCTTCTCTATAGTTATAGGAGGGGAATGGGTGTCTCTGTCTGTCTAGAGGACCTTCTCTATAGTTATAGGAGGGGAATGGGTGTCTCTGCCTGTCTAGAGGACCTTCTCTATAGTTATAGGAGGGGAATGGGTGTCTCTGTCTGTCTAGAGGACCTTCTCTATAGTTATAGGAGGGGAATGGGTGTCTCTGTCTAGAGGACCTTCTCTATAGTTATAGGAGGGGAATGGGTGTCTCTGCCTGTCTAGAGGACCTTCTCTATAGTTATAGGAGGGGAATGGGTGTCCCTGTCTAGAGGACCTTCTCTATAGTTATTGGAGGGGAATGGGTGTCTCTGTCTAGAGGACCTTCTCTATAGTTATAGGAGGGGAATGGGTGTCTCTGCCTGTCTAGAGGACCTTCTCTATAGTTATAGGAGGGGAATGGGTGTCCCTGTCTAGAGGACCTTCTCTATAGTTATAGGAGGGGAATGGGTGTCTCTGTCCGTCTATAGGACCTTCTCTATAGTTATAGGAGGGGAATGGGTGTCTCTGTCTGTCTAGAGGACCTTCTCTATAGTTATAGGAGGGGAATGGGTGTCTCTGCCTGTCTAGAGGACCTTCTCTATAGTTATAGGAGGGGAATGGGTGTCTCTGTCTGTCTAGAGGACCTTCTCTATAGTTATAGGAGGGGAATGGGTGTCTCTGCCTGTCTAGAGGACCTTCTCTATAGTTATAGGAGGGGAATGGGTGTCTCTGCCTGTCTAGAGGACCTTCTCTATAGTTATAGGAGGGGAATGGGTGTCTCTGTCTGTCTAGAGGACCTTCTCTATGGTTATAGGAGGGGAATGGGTGTCTCTGTCTGTCTAGAGGACCTTCTCTATAGTTATAGGAGGGGAATGGGTGTCTCTGTCCGTCTAGAGGACCTTCTCTATAGTTATAGGAGGGGAATGGGTGTCTCTGTCTGTCTAGAGGACCTTCTCTACAGTTATAGGAGGGGAATGGGTGTCTGTCTAGAGGACCTTCTCTATAGTTATAGGAGGGGAATGGGTGTCTCTGTCTGTCTAGAGGACCTTCTCTACAGTTATAGGAGGGGAATGGGTGTCTGTCTAGAGGACCTTCTCTATAGTTATAGGAGGGGAATGGGTGTCCCTGCCTGTCTAGAGGACCTTCTCTATAGTTATAGGAGGGGAATGGGTGTCTGTCTAGAGGACCTTCTCTATAGTTATAGGAGGGGAATGGGTGTCCCTGTCTGTCTAGAGGACCTTCTCTATAGTTATAGGAGGGGAATGGGTGTCTCTGTCTGTCTAGAGGACCTTCTCTATAGTTATAGGAGGGGAATGGGTGTCCCTGTCTGTCTAGAGGACCTTCTCTATAGTTATAGGAGGGGAATGGGTGTCCCTGTCTGTCTAGAGGACCTTTTCTATAGTTATAGGAGGGGAATGGGTGTCTCTGTCTAGAGGACCTTCTCTATAGTTATAGGAGGGGAATGGGTGTCCCTGTCTGTCTAGAGGACCTTCTCTATAGTTATAGGAGGGGAATGGGTGTCTCTGTCTAGAGGACCTTCTCTATAGTTATAGGAGGGGAATGGGTGTCCCTGTCTGTCTAGAGGACCTTCTCTACAGTTATAGGAGGGGAATGGGTGTCTGTCTAGAGGACCTTCTCTATAGTTATAGGAGGGGAATGGGTGTCTCTGTCTGTCTAGAGGACCTTCTCTATAGTTATAGGAGGGGAATGGGTGTCCCTGTCTGTCTAGAGGACCTTCTCTATAGTTATAGGAGGGGAATGGGTGTCTCTGTCTAGAGGACCTTCTCTATAGTTATAGGAGGGGAATGGGTGTCCCTGTCTGTCTAGAGGACCTTCTCTACAGTTATAGGAGGGGAATGGGTGTCTGTCTAGAGGACCTTCTCTATAGTTATAGGAGGGGAATGGGTGTCTCTGTCTGTCTAGAGGACCTTCTCTATAGTTATAGGAGGGGAATGGGTGTCTCTGTCTGTCTAGAGGACCTTCTCTATAGTTATAGGAGGGGAATGGGTGTCTCTGTCTGTCTAGAGGACCTTCTCTATAGTTATAGGAGGGGAATGGGTGTCCCTGCCTGTCTAGAGGACCTTCTCTATAGTTATAGGAGGGGAATGGGTGTCTGTCTAGAGGACCTTCTCTATAGTTATAGGAGGGGAATGGGTGTCCCTGTCTGTCTAGAGGACCTTCTCTATAGTTATAGGAGGGGAATGGGTGTCCCTGCCTGTCTAGAGGACCTTCTCTATAGTTATAGGAGGGGAATGGGTGTCCCTGCCTGTCTAGAGGACCTTCTCTATAGTTATAGGAGGGGAATGGGTGTCTCTGCCTGTCTAGAGGACCTTCTCTATAGTTATAGGAGGGGAATGGGTGTCCCTGTCTGTCTAGAGGACCTTTTCTATAGTTATAGGAGGGGAATGGGTGTCTCTGTCTAGAGGACCTTCTCTATAGTTATAGGAGGGGAATGGGTGTCCCTGTCTGTCTAGAGGACCTTCTCTATAGTTATAGGAGGGGAATGGGTGTCTCTGTCTAGAGGACCTTCTCTATAGTTATAGGAGGGGAATGGGTGTCTCTGTCTGTCTAGAGGACCTTCTCTATAGTTATAGGAGGGGAATGGGTGTCCCTGCCTGTCTAGAGGACCTTCTCTATAGTTATAGGAGGGGAATGGGTGTCCCTGTCTAGAGGACCTTCTCTATAGTTATAGGAGGGGAATGGGTGTCTCTGTCTGTCTAGAGGACCTTCTCTATAGTTATAGGAGGGGAATGGGTGTCTCTGTCTGTCTAGAGGACCTTCTCTATAGTTATAGGAGGGGAATGGGTGTCTGTCTAGAGGACCTTCTCTATAGTTATAGGAGGGGAATGGGTGTCCCTGTCTGTCTAGAGGACCTTCTCTATAGTTATAGGAGGGGAATGGGTGTCTCTGTCTAGAGGACCTTCTCTATAGTTATAGGAGGGGAATTGGTGTCTGTCTAGAGGACCTTCTCTATAGTTATAGGAGGGGAATGGGTGTCTGTCTAGAGGACCTTCTCTATAGTTATAGGAGGGGAATGGATGTCCCTGTCTAGAGGACCTTCTCTATAGTTATAGGAGGGGAATGGGTGTCCCTGTCTGTCTAGAGGACCTTCTCTATAGTTATAGGAGGGGAATGGGTGTCTGTCTAGAGGACCTTCTCTATAGTTATAGGAGGGGAATGGGTGTCCCTGCCTGTCTAGAGAACCTTCTCTATAGTTATAGGAGGGGAATGGGTGTCTCTGTCTAGAGGACCTTCTCTATAGTTATAATAGGGGAATGGGTGTCCCTGTCTGTCTAGAGGACCTTCTCTATAGTTATAGGAGGGGAATGGGTGTCCCTGTCTAGAGGACCTTCTCTATAGTTATAGGAGGGGAATGGGTGTCTGTCTAGAGGACCTTCTCTATAGTTATAGGAGGGGAATGGGTGTCCCTGTCTGTCTAGAGGACCTTCTCTATAGTTATAGGAGGGGAATGGGTGTCCCTGTCTAGAGGACCTTCTATATAGTTATAGGAGGGGAATGGGTGTCTCTGTCTAGAGGACCTTCTCTATAGTTATAGGAGGGGAATGGGTGTCTCTGCCTGTCTAGAGGACCTTCTCTATAGTTATAGGAGGGGAATGGGTGTCCCTGTCTAGAGGACCTTCTCTATAGTTATAGGAGGGGAATGGGTGTCCCTGTCTGTCTAGAGGACCTTCTCTATAGTTATAGGAGGGGAATGGGTGTCTCTGTCTGTCTAGAGGACCTTCTCTATAGTTATAGGAGGGGAATGGGTGTCTCTGTCTGTCTAGAGGACCTTCTCTATAGTTATAGGAGGGGAATGGGTGGCCCTGTCTAGAGGACCTTCTCTATAGTTATAGGAGGGGAATGGGTGTCCCTGTCTGTCTAGAGGACCTTCTCTATAGTTATAGGAGGGGAATGGGTGTCTCTGTCTAGAGGACCTTCTCTATAGTTATAGGAGGGGAATGGGTGTCTCTGTCTGTCTAGAGGACCTTCTCTATAGTTATAGGAGGGGAATGGGTGTCCCTGTCTAGAGGACCTTCTCTATAGTTATAGGAGGGGAATGGGTGTCCCTGCCTGTCTAGAGGACCTTCTCTATAGTTATAGGAGGGGAATGGGTGTCTGTCTAGAGGACCTTCTCTATAGTTATAGGAGGGGAATGGGTGTCCCTGCCTGTCTAGAGGACCTTCTCTATAGTTATAGGAGGGGAATGGGTGTCCCTGTCTAGAGGACCTTCTCTATAGTTATAGGAGGGGAATGGGTGTCTCTGTCCGTCTAGAGGACCTTCTCTATAGTTATAGGAGGGGAATGGGTGTCTCTGTCTGTCTAGAGGACCTTCTCTATAGTTATAGGAGGGGAATGGGTGTCCCTGTCTGTCTAGAGGACCTTCTCTATAGTTATAGGTGGGGAATGGGTGTCTCTGTCTGTCTAGAGGACCTTCTCTATAGTTATAGGAGGGGAATGGGTGTCTCTGTCTAGAGGACCTTCTCTATAGTTATAGGAGGGGAATGGGTGTCTCTGTCTGTCTAGAGGACCTTCTCTATAGTTATAGGAGGGGAATGGGTGTCTCTGTCTAGAGGACCTTCTCTATAGTTATAGGAGGGGAATGGGTGTCTGTCTAGAGGACCTTCTCTATAGTTATAGGACGGGAATGGGTGTCCCTGTCTAGAGGACCTTCTCTATAGTTATAGGACGGGAATGGGTGTCCCTGTCTAGAGGACCTTCTCTATAGTTATAGGAGGGGAATGGGTGTCTGTCTAGAGGACCTTCTCTATAGTTATAGGAGGGGAATGGGTGTCTCTGTCTGTCTAGAGGACCTTCTCTATAGTTATAGGAGGGGAATGGGTGTCTCTGTCTGTCTAGAGGACCTTCTCTATAGTTATAGGAGGGGAATGGGTGTCCCTGCCTGTCTAGAGGACCTTCTCTATAGTTATAGGAGGGGAATGGGTGTCTGTCTAGAGGACCTTCTCTATAGTTATAGGAGGGGAATGGGTGTCTGTCTAGAGGACCTTCTCTATAGTTATAGGAGGGGAATGGGTGTCCCTGTCTGTCTAGAGGACCTTCTCTATAGTTATAGGAGGGGAATGGGTGTCTCTGTCTGTCTAGAGGACCTTCTCTATAGTTATAGGAGGGGAATGGGTGGCCCTGTCTAGAGGACCTTCTCTATAGTTATAGGAGGGGAATGGGTGTCCCTGTCTGTCTAGAGGACCTTCTCTATAGTTATAGGAGGGGAATGGGTGTCCCTGTCTAGAGGACCTTCTCTATAGTTATAGGAGGGGAATGGGTGTCTCTGTCTAGAGGACCTTCTCTATAGTTATAGGAGGGGAATGGGTGTCCCTGTCTGTCTAGAGGACCTTCTCTATAGTTATAGGAGGGGAATGGGTGTCTCTGCCTGTCTAGAGGACCTTCTCTATAGTTATAGGAGGGGAATGGGTGTCCCTGCCTGTCTAGAGGACCTTCTCTATAGTTGTAGGAGGGGAATGGGTGTCTCTGTCTAGAGGACCTTCTCTATAGTTATAGGAGGGGAATGGGTGTCTCTGCCTGTCTAGAGGACCTTCTCTATAGTTATAGGAGGGGAATGGGTGTCTCTGTCTGTCTAGAGGACCTTCTCTATAGTTCTAGGAGGGGAATGGGTGTCTCTGTCCAGAGGACCTTCTCTATAGTTATAGGAGGGGAATGGGTGTCTCTCTCTGTCTAGAGGACCTTCTTTATAGTTATAGGAGGGGAATGGGTGTCTCTGCCTGTCTAGAGGACCTTCTCTATAGTTATAGGAGGGGAATGGGTGTCTCTGTCTAGAGGACCTTCTCTATAGTTATAGGAGGGGAATGGGTGTCTCTGTCTGTCTAGAGGACCTTCTCTATAGTTATAGGAGGGGAATGGGTGTCCCTGTCTGTCTAGAGGACCTTCTCTATAGTTATAGGAGGGGAATGGGTGTCTCTGTCTGTCTAGAGGACCTTCTCTATAGTTATAGGAGGGGAATGGGTGTCTCTGTCTAGAGGACCTTCTCTATAGTTATAGGAGGGGAATGGGTGTCTCTGTCTGTCTAGAGGACCTTCTCTATAGTTATAGGAGGGGAATGGGTGTCTCTGTCTAGAGGACCTTCTCTATAGTTATAGGAGGGGAATGGGTGTCTCTGTCTGTCTAGAGGACCTTCTCTATAGTTATAGGAGGGGAATGGGTGTCTCTGTCTAGAGGACCTTCTCTATAGTTATAGGAGGGGAATGGGTGTCTGTCTAGAGGACCTTCTCTATAGTTATAGGACGGGAATGGGTGTCCCTGTCTAGAGGACCTTCTCTATAGTTATAGGACGGGAATGGGTGTCCCTGTCTAGAGGACCTTCTCTATAGTTATAGGAGGGGAATGGGTGTCTGTCTAGAGGACCTTCTCTATAGTTATAGGAGGGGAATGGGTGTCTCTGTCTGTCTAGAGGACCTTCTCTATAGTTATAGGAGGGGAATGGGTGTCTCTGTCTGTCTAGAGGACCTTCTCTATAGTTATAGGAGGGGAATGGGTGTCCCTGCCTGTCTAGAGGACCTTCTCTATAGTTATAGGAGGGGAATGGGTGTCTCTGTCTAGAGGACCTTCTCTATAGTTATAGGAGGGGAATGGGTGTCTGTCTAGAGGACCTTCTCTATAGTTATAGGAGGGGAATGGGTGTCTGTCTAGAGGACCTTCTCTATAGTTATAGGAGGGGAATGGGTGTCCCTGTCTGTCTAGAGGACCTTCTCTATAGTTATAGGAGGGGAATGGGTGTCTCTGTCTGTCTAGAGGACCTTCTCTATAGTTATAGGAGGGGAATGGGTGGCCCTGTCTAGAGGACCTTCTCTATAGTTATAGGAGGGGAATGGGTGTCCCTGTCTGTCTAGAGGACCTTCTCTATAGTTATAGGAGGGGAATGGGTGTCCCTGTCTAGAGGACCTTCTCTATAGTTATAGGAGGGGAATGGGTGTCTCTGTCTAGAGGACCTTCTCTATAGTTATAGGAGGGGAATGGGTGTCTCTGTCCAGAGGACCTTCTCTATAGTTATAGGAGGGGAATGGGTGTCTCTGTCTAGAGGACCTTCTCTATAGTTATAGGAGGGGAATGGGTGTCTGTCTAGAGGACCTTCTCTATAGTTATAGGAGGGGAATGGGTGTCTCTGTCTGTCTAGAGGACCTTCTCTATAGTTATAGGAGGGGAATGGGTGTCTCTGCCTGTCTAGAGGACCTTCTCTATAGTTATAGGAGGGGAATGGGTGTCTCTGTCTAGAGGACCTTCTCTATAGTTATAGGAGGGGAATGGGTGTCTGTCTAGAGGATCTTCTCTATAGTTATAGGAGGGGAATGGGTGTCCCTGCCTGTCTAGAGGACCTTCTCTATAGTTATAGGAGGGGAATGGGTGCCCCTGCCTGTCTAGAGGACCTTCTCTATAGTTATAGGAGGGGAATGGGTGTCCCTGTCTAGAGGACCTTCTCTATAGTTATAGGAGGTGAATGGGTGTCCCTCTCTAGAGGACCTTCTCTATAGTTATAGGAGGGGAATGGGTGTCCCTGCCTGTCTAGAGGACCTTCTCTATAGTTATAGGAGGGGAATGGGTGTCCCTGCCTGTCTAGAGGACCTTCTCTATAGTTATAGGAGGGGAATGGGTGTCTCTGTCTAGAGGACCTTCTCTATAGTTATAGGAGGGGAATGGGTGTCTCTGTCTGTCTAGAGGACCTTCTCTATAGTTATAGGAGGGGAATGGGTGTCCCTGCCTGTCTAGAGGACCTTCTCTATAGTTATAGGAGGGGAATGGGTGTCTCTGTCTGTCTAGAGGACCTTCTCTATAGTTATAGGAGGGGAATGGGTGTCTCTGTCTGTCTAGAGGACCTTCTCTATAGTTATAGGAGGGGAATGGGTGTCTCTGTCTGTCTAGAGGACCTTCTCTATAGTTATAGGAGGGGAATGGGTGTCCCTGTCTAGAGGAACTTCTCTATAGTTATAGGAGGGGAATGGGTGTCCCTGTCTGTCTAGAGGACCTTCTCTATAGTTATAGGAGGGGAATGGGTGTCCCTGTCTAGAGGACCTTCTCTATAGTTATAGGAGGGGAATGGGTGTCTCTGTCTGTCTAGAGGACCTTCTCTATAGTTATAGGAGGGGAATGGGTGTCTCTGTCCATAGCCGGCTGGGGGAGTAGCTTGCAGTGTCCGTCAGTCCCACACAGGCTTGTTCGTCCCTTGTCCCCGGGGCCGTAGACTCACTTCAGGTCCAGCTCCAGCCCAAGGCTCCTAAGTCCTGGCAGGGAGGTGATATTGTCCCTGGCACCACATCAAACCCACAACAGCCGAAACAGGGCCCGGCGGGCCTCAGAACCTCCTTCCACTGCTGTTTGGAGGAGAAATCTGAAATCTGAAACACATTTGACGGTATTTTTGCAAAAAATAAAAAACTATTGGCCTTTCTGGGAACATCATCTTTAATAAACTGGCAGGTGGAAGAGAGGTCACAGAGAGGTCACAGAGGGGTCACATAGGGGTTACAGAGAGGTCACAGGGAGAACACAGAGAGGTCACATAGGGGTTACAGAGGGGTTACAGAGAGGTCACAGAGAGAACACAGAGAGGTCACAGAGAGGTCACAGAGAGGTTACAGAGAGGTTTCAGGGAGGTTTGTGCAGAATAGCAGAGTGTTACAGAGACGCTGGGGGATGGAGTACGCCTCCCTGGGGGATGGAGTACGCCTCCCTGGGGGATGGAGTACGCCTCCCTGGGGGATGGAGTCCCTGGGGGATGGAGTCCCTGGGGGATGGAGTCCCTGGGGGATGGAGTACGCCTCCCTGGGGGATGGAGTATGCCTCCCTGGGGGATGGAGTACGCCTCCCTGGGGGATGGAGAACGCCACGCTGGGGGATGGAGTACGCCACGCTGGGGGATGGAGTACGCCACCCTGGGGGATGGAGACCCTGGGGGGTGGAGTCCCTGGGGGATGGAGTACGCCACGCTGGGGGATGGAGTCCCTGGGGGATGGAGACCCTGGGGGATGGAGTCCCTGGGTGATGGAGTACGCCTCCCTGGGGGACGGAGTACGCCTCCCTGGGAGAAGTCTCTAATGGGAAGACTGAGAGAGAAGCCAACCAGGGTTGGCAGACAGGAGAAGCCTCTAATGGGAAGACAGAGAGAGAAGCCAACCAACGGAGAGCAGAGAAAGGTGAAGGATTATGGTCACCGCCGCTGACAGAAGCTTTTAGAGAAACATGTTATCACATCTCATACAAACACGTTGAATATGTACATGTGAAAGGGGATGGAACAGGAAATCAGCCTTATGGAGGGACTGTCAACAAAAGATCTTAGGAGACAAGAGGAACAGGAAATCAGCCTTATGGAGGGACTGTCAACAAAAGATCTTAGGAGACAAGAGGAACAGGAAATCAGCCTTATGGAGGGACTGTCAACAAAAGATCTTAGGAGACAAGAGGGACAGGAAATCAGCCTTATGGAGGGACTGTCAACAAAAGATCTTAGGAGACAAGAGGAACAGGTAATCAGCCTTATGGAGGGACTGTCAACAAAAGATCTTAGGAGACAAGAGGGACAGGAAATCAGCCTTATGGAGGGACTGTCAACAAAAGATCTTAGGAGACAAGAGGGACAGGAAATCAGCCTTATGGAGGGACTGTCAACAAAAGATCTTAGGAGACAAGAGGGACAACTAAACAATTTCTGTTATTTCCATAAATAAATGACACTTTTTTTTTTATTTATTATTTTTAGTGGATGTTGTTATTGTTGTTGACTCCATAAATGATTGAAAGTGTTTTCTCTGCATGAATGATCCGTTATGTTAAGTGGAACCAGGAAGAGGATGGACACACACTGTGCTGAAACTACAAAACACGTTTGGTTGTCAGATGGGGGTGGGGGGGGGGTGGGTGGGGGGGGAAGCCCAGTCGTTGTATTTTTGTCGACCGTAGGAAGTTGCAGGAAAGTCAACTCACTGGTAAATAAAATAAATCACCCAACACTGGTATTAAACTATTAGGATTCCATATCTGGTTTACCTCACTCATAAAACAGGACCGTAATAAGGAGTAGTTAGTAGAGATCTGGACAGAACAACTCTGACAGACCTTCAGACATTTTTTACTTTATAAATTTTTTTTTATTTTTTAAAAAGATCCGTCGCTTTTTTTTCTTTCTTTCAATTTTCGCACGAAAATGACAAAACCCAAATCTAACTGCCCGTAGCTCAGGCCCTGAAGCAAGGATATGCATATTCTCGATACCATTTAAAAGGAAACACTTTGAAGTTTGTGGAAATGTGAAATGAATGTAGGAGATTTTTTTTTGTACCATCGTCTTTGAAATGCAAGAGAAAGGACATAATGTATTATTCCAGCCCAGGTGCAATTTAGATTTTGGCCACTAGATGGCAGCAGTGTATATGCAAAGTTTAAGACTGATCCAATGAACCATTGCATTTCTGTTCAAAATGTTGTATCAAGACTACCCAAATGTGCCTGATTTGTTTATTAGTAACTTTTCATGTTCAAAACTGTGCACTCTCCTCAAACAATAGCATGGTATTATTTCACTGTAATAGCTACTGTAAATTGGACAGTGCAGTTAGATTAACAATAATTTAAGCTTTCTGCCCATATCAGATATGTCTATATTCTGGGAAATGTTCCTGTTACTTATAACCTCATGCTAATCGCATTAGCCTACGTTAGCTCAACCGTCCTTTGGGGGGACCCGCCGATCCTGAAGAAGGTTTTAATTAACACTTATTTTTATTAAAACTGCATTGTTAGTTAAGGGCTTGTAAGTAAACATTTCCACTGTGAGGTCTACTACACCTGTTGTATTCAGCATTTCACTGTGAGGTCTACTACACCTGTTGTATTCAGCATTTCACTGTGAGGTCTACTACACCTGTTGTATTCAGCATTTCACTGTGAGGTCTACTACACCTGTTGTATTCAGCATTTCACTGTGAGGTCTACTACACCTGTTGTATTCAGCATTTCACTGTAAGGTCTACTACACCTGTTGTATTCAGCATTTCACTGTGAGGTCTACTACACCTGTTGTATTCAGCATTTCACTGTGAGGTCTACTACACCTGTTGTATTCAGCATTTCACTGTGAGGTCTACTACACCTGTTGTATTCAGCATTTCACTGTAAGGTCTACTACACCTGTTGTATTCAGCATTTCACTGTGAGGTCTACTACACCTGTTGTATTCAGCATTTCACTGTAAGGTCTACTACACCTGTTGTATTCAGCATTTCACTGTGAGGTCTACTACACCTGTCCACACCATACCCCAGGAGCACTCTTAGCCACCCCACCTGTTGTCACACCGGTATGCACTACAACACCCACAATGCATTTCAGACTGTGCTGTCACGTATGGTGGAGAATTCAGGCAACTCACCTGCTGTCACACCGGTATGCACTACAACACCCACAATGCATTTCAGACTAGAGAGTTCGTCGTAACGGAAGTCTCACGGTATTCCAGGATAATGATGGCGAATCCGTCGGGATGTCGAAGTCCAACAGTCTGATCATCTACGAGTCAATGGTTCATCACAAGCTTCCATCGGTGAGTTCATCACAAGCTTCCATCGGTGAGTTCATCACAAGCTTCCATCGGTGAGTTCATCACAAGCTTCCATCGGTGAGTTCATCACAAGCTTCCATCGGTGAGTTCATCACAAGCTTCCATCGGTGAGGTCATCACAAGCTTCCATCGGTGAGTTCATCACAAGCTTCCATCGGTGAGGTCATCACAAGCTTCCATCGGTGAGGTCATCACAAGCTTCCATCGGTGAGTTCATCACAAGCTTCCATCGGTGAGGTCATCACAAGCTTCCATCGGTGAGTTCATCACAAGCTTCCATCGGTGAGGTCATCACAAGCTTCCATCGGTGAGTTCATCACAAGCTTCCATCGGTGAGTTCATCACAAGCTTCCATCGGTGAGGTCATCACAAGCTTCCATCGGTGAGGTCATCACAAGCTTCCATCGGTGAGGTCATCCCAAGCTTCCATCGGTGAGTTCATCACAAGCTTCCATCGGTGAGGTCATCACAAGCTTCCATCGGTGAGGTCATCACAAGCTTCCATCGGTGAGTTCATCACAAGCTTCCATCGGTGAGTTCATCACAAGCTTCCATCGGTGAGTTCATCACAAGCTTCCATCGGTGAGTTCATCACAAGCTTCCATCGGTGAGTTCATCACAAGCTTCCATCGGTGAGTTCATCACAAGCTTCCATCGGTGAGTTCATCACAAGCTTCCATCGGTGAGTTCATCACAAGCTTCCATCGGTGAGTTCATCACAAGCTTCCATCGGTGAGGTCATCACAAGCTTCCATCGGTGAGTTCATCACAAGCTTCCATCGGTGAGGTCATCACAAGCTTCCATCGGTGAGGTCATCACAAGCTTCCATCGGTGAGGTCATCACAAGCTTCCATCGGTGAGGTCATCACAAGCTTCCATCGGTGAGGTTGTATAGGAGACGCAGGGTGACGTCCTTCCAAAAAAAAAAACCCTCCTGCCCAGTCGACTCTTCGCTTAACCCCGGTCCCCCCGGTGGTTACGGTTGCAACCTCAGACATCGTTTTTACCCGGGAGGTTACCTTGGTTACCCGTTCCTCACTTGCGAAAGTTTCAAACTGTCAACGGTCGTCGTAATCGATGGACCAAAGCGCAGCGGGGTACGTGAATGCCTCATTTTTATTTTATTTTGTCCGAAACAAACACACGAAAAAAACGATAAACTGACGACAAAACAGTCTTGTAGGCAACGCACAGCAATACAAGAAACAATCTCCCACAATTCCCCAAAAACAAACACAATCCTAATTATAGGACCTTCAATCAGAGGCAACGATAGACAGCTGTCTCCAATTGAAGGCCCCAACACCAATTAACTAAACATAGAAATACAAACGACTAGACTGAACATAGAAATACAATACCGTAGCACAGACATAGAACTAACAACATAGAACTAACCAAAAAAAAAAACCCGGACTAATAAATCAAACACCCCCTCTACATGAACACATACTCAAACACACCCTGAACCACATAAATCAAATACCCCCTCTACATGAACACACACTCAAACACACCCTGAACCACATAAATCAAATACCCCCTCTACATGAACACACACTCAAACACACCCTGAACCACATAAATCAAATTCCCCCTCTACATGAACACACACTCAAACACACCCTGAACCACATAAATCAAATACCCCCTCTACATGAACACACACTCAAACACACCCTGAACCACATAAATCAAATACCCCCTCTACATGAACACACACTCAAACACACCCTGAACCACATAAATCAAACACCCCCTCTACATGAACACACACTCAAACACACCCTGAACCACATAAATCAAACACCCCTCTACATGAACACATACTCAAACACACCCTGAACCACATAAATCAAATACCCCCTCTACATGAACACATACTCAAACACACCCTGAACCACATAAATCAAATACCCCCTCTACATGAACACATACTCAAACACACCCTGAACCACATAAATCAAATACCCCCTCTACATGAACACATACTCACCCTGAACCACATAAATCAAACACCCCTCTACATGAACACATACTCAAACACACCCTGAACCACATAAATCAAATACCCCCCTCTACATGAACACATACTCAAACACACCCTGAACCACATAAATCAAATACCCCCTCTACATGAAAACATACTCACCCTGAACCACATAAATCAAATACCCCCCTCTACATGAACACACACTCAAACACACCCTGAACCACATGAATCAAACACCCCCTGCCGAAGTCCATGACCAAACTAATAAGAACAAATAAACCCTTTTTTATTGGTCAGGACGTGACAACTAACTGTGTTTCTTAATACCCAATGAAATTAAAACACAGACTAAAACCCTTTCAGCGAATCAGTGAAACTGTGGCGGACTGTTGATTACTAGTGTTTCACAGGACCCTGGGAATATTTACGTTTGTAGTGTAGCCAAGCTACCGAATGGCTCTGAATTCACTGTTAGCATGCAGTCAAAGCTGTATTCCCAGGATTTCACATTACTGGGAATATCTGTTGGTCACAGATACCTAAAACATTTT
>NW_025548058.1:162500-172500 GCF_905237065.1 Salmo salar | reverse complement strand
ATAATGTAGTTTTTCTACAGGAGACACATTAGTGATGAGGCTAATGAGGTTGACTGGGGGTATGTGGTGCGAAGGGGAAGCATAAAGACATAATGTAGTTTTTCTACAGGAGACACATTAGTGATGAGGCTAATGAGGTTGACTGGGGGTATGTGGTGCGAAGGGGAAGCATAAAGACATAATGTAGTTTTTCTACAGGAGACACATTAGTGATGAGGCTAATGAGGTTGACTGGGGGTATGTGGTGCGAAGGGGAAGCATAAAGACATAATGTAGTTTTTCTACAGGAGACACATTAGTGATGAGGCTAATGAGGTTGACTGGGGGTATGTGGTGCGAAGGGGAAGCATAAAGACATAATGTAGTTTTTCTACAGGAGACACATTAGTGATGAGGCTAATGAGGTTGACTGGGGGTATGTGGTGCGAAGGGGAAGCATAAAGACATAATGTAGTTTTTCTACAGGAGACACATTAGTGATGAGGCTAATGAGGTTGACTGGGGGTATGTGGTGCGAAGGGGAAGCATAAAGACATAATGTAGTTTTTCTACAGGAGACACATTAGTGATGAGGCTAATGAGGTTGACTGGGGGTATGTGGTGCGAAGGGGAAGCATAAAGACATAATGTAGTTTTTCTACAGGAGACACATTAGTGATGAGGCTAATGAGGTTGACTGGGGGTATGTGGTGCGAAGGGGAAGCATAAAGACATAATGTAGTTTTTCTACAGGAGACACATTAGTGATGAGGCTAATGAGGTTGACTGGGGGTATGTGGTGCGAAGGGGAAGCATAAAGACATAATGTAGTTTTTCTACAGGAGACACATTAGTGATGAGGCTAATGAGGTTGACTGGGGGTATGTGGTGCGAAGGGGAAGCATAAAGACATAATGTAGTTTTTCTACAGGAGACACATTAGTGATGAGGCTAATGAGGTTGACTGGGGGTATGTGGTGCGAAGGGGAAGCATAAAGACATAATGTAGTTTTTCTACAGGAGACACATTAGTGATGAGGCTAATGAGGTTGACTGGGGGTATGTGGTGCGAAGGGGAAGCATAAAGACATAATGTAGTTTTTCTACAGGAGACACATTAGTGATGAGGCTAATGAGGTTGACTGGGGGTATGTGGTGCGAAGGGGAAGCATAAAGACATAATGTAGTTTTTCTACAGGAGACACATTAGTGATGAGGCTAATGAGGTTGACTGGGGGTATGTGGTGCGAAGGGGAAGCATAAAGACATAATGTAGTTTTTCTACAGGAGACACATTAGTGATGAGGCTAATGAGGTTGACTGGGGGTATGTGGTGCGAAGGGGAAGCATAAAGACATAATGTAGTTTTTCTACAGGAGACACATTAGTGATGAGGCTAATGAGGTTGACTGGGGGTATGTGGTGCGAAGGGGAAGCATAAAGACATAATGTAGTTTTTCTACAGGAGACACATTAGTGATGAGGCTAATGAGGTTGACTGGGGGTATGTGGTGCGAAGGGGAAGCATAAAGACATAATGTAGTTTTTCTACAGGAGACACATTAGTGATGAGGCTAATGAGGTTGACTGGGGGTATGTGGTGCGAAGGGGAAGCATAAAGACATAATGTAGTTTTTCTACAGGAGACACATTAGTGATGAGGCTAATGAGGTTGACTGGGGGTATGTGGTGCGAAGGGGAAGCATAAAGACATAATGTAGTTTTTCTACAGGAGACACATTAGTGATGAGGCTAATGAGGTTGACTGGGGGTATGTGGTGCGAAGGGGAAGCATAAAGACATAATGTAGTTTTTCTACAGGAGACACATTAGTGATGAGGCTAATGAGGTTGACTGGGGGTATGTGGTGCGAAGGGGAAGCATAAAGACATAATGTAGTTTTTCTACAGGAGACACATTAGTGATGAGGCTAATGAGGTTGACTGGGGGTATGTGGTGCGAAGGGGAAGCATAAAGACATAATGTAGTTTTTCTACAGGAGACACATTAGTGATGAGGCTAATGAGGTTGACTGGGGGTATGTGGTGCGAAGGGGAAGCATAAAGACATAATGTAGTTTTTCTACAGGAGACACATTAGTGATGAGGCTAATGAGGTTGACTGGGGGTATGTGGTGCGAAGGGGAAGCATAAAGACATAATGTAGTTTTTCTACAGGAGACACATTAGTGATGAGGCTAATGAGGTTGACTGGGGGTATGTGGTGCGAAGGGGAAGCATAAAGACATAATGTAGTTTTTCTACAGGAGACACATTAGTGATGAGGCTAATGAGGTTGACTGGGGGTATGTGGTGCGAAGGGGAAGCATAAAGACATCATGTAGTTTTTCTACAGGAGACACATTAGTGATGAGGCTAATGAGGTTGACTGGGGGTATGTGGTGCGAAGGGGAAGCATAAAGACATAATGTAGTTTTTCTACAGGAGACACATTAGTGATGAGGCTAATGAGGTTGACTGGGGGTATGTGGTGCGAAGGGGAAGCATAAAGACATAATGTAGTTTTTCTACAGGAGACACATTAGTGATGAGGCTAATGAGGTTGACTGGGGGTATGTGGTGCGAAGGGGAAGCATAAAGACATAATGTAGTTTTTCTACAGGAGACACATTAGTGATGAGGCTAATGAGGTTGACTGGGGGTATGTGGTGCGAAGGGGAAGCATAAAGACATAATGTAGTTTTTCTACAGGAGACACATTAGTGATGAGGCTAATGAGGTTGACTGGGGGTATGTGGTGCGAAGGGGAAGCATAAAGACATAATGTAGTTTTTCTACAGGAGACACATTAGTGATGAGGCTAATGAGGTTGACTGGGGGTATGTGGTGCGAAGGGGAAGCATAAAGACATAATGTAGTTTTTCTACAGGAGACACATTAGTGATGAGGCTAATGAGGTTGACTGGCGGTATGTGGTGCGAAGGGGAAGCATAAAGACATAATGTAGTTTTTCTACAGGAGACACATTAGTGATGAGGCTAATGAGGTTGACTGGGGGTATGTGGTGCGAAGGGGAAGCATAAAGACATAATGTAGTTTTTTCTACAGGAGACACATTAGTGATGAGGCTAATGAGGTTGACTGGGGGTATGTGGTGCGAAGGGGAAGCATATACCCCAGTCACGGTACTAATTTCAGTGTTTGGGGTGGCCATCTTGTTTTCTTCATGGCTTAGGGGTGACTGTGGTGTCTAACAACAGAGATTGTCAAGGGACGGGTTTTATTGGTCAAGGCGGAGGTTATAGGGTTTTAGTTTGAATGTTTTGAATGTTTATGCTCCTAATGAGGGTACGGAGCGTATTGCTGTATTTGATCAAATAAAGGAAACTTTATTAAGACAGTGTGACCAAGAGGGTTGTATGGTTCTAGGGGTGGGACTGGAACTGTACAGTGGATTTTACTGTTGATCGCACCGCTGAAGAACCTCACCTGCGGTCAGCCACTTGCCCGTCTGGTCTACTAACTGAGTTTGAGCTTTCTGACGTGTGGAGAGTCAGGAATGCAAAAGTTAGGCAGTACACATGGCTAAAAATCAATGAAGGTCGTGTCAGTGCTGCAAGGTTAGACAGGTTGTATGTATCTGATCACTACTGTAGTAGGGTTGGAAGGTTAGACAGGTATCTGATCTCTACTGTAGTAGGGTTGGAAGGTTAGACAGGTTGTATATATCTGATCTCTACTGTAGTAGGGATGGAAGGTTAGACAGGTTGTATGTATCTGATCTCTACTGTAGTAGGGTTGGAAGGTTAGACAGGTTGTATGTATCTGATCTCTACTGTAGTAGGGTTGGAAGGTTAGACAGGTATCTGATCTCTACTGTAGTAGGGTTGGAAGGTTAGACAGGTGGTATGTATCTGATCTCTACTGTAGTAGGGTTGGAAGGTTAGACAGGTTGTATGTATCTGATCTCTACTGTAGTAGGGATGGAAGGTTAGACAGGTTGTATGTATCTGATCACTACTGTAGTAGGGTTGGAAGGTTAGACAGGTATCTGATCTCTACTGTAGTAGGGTTGGAAGGTTAGACAGGTATCTGATCTCTACTGTAGTAGGGTTGGAAGGTTAGACAGGTTGTATGTATCTGATCTCTACTGTAGTAGGGTTGGAAGGTTAGACAGGTATCTGATCTCTACTGTAGTAGGGTTGGAAGGTTAGACAGGTATCTGATCTCTACTGTAGTAGGGTTGGAAGGTTAGACAGGTATCTGATCTCTACTGTAGTAGGGATGGAAGGTTAGACAGGTATCTGATCTCTACTGTAGTAGGGTTGGAAGGTTAGACAGGTTGTATATATCTGATCTCTACTGTAGTAGGGTTGGAAGGTTAGACAGGTTGTATGTATCTGATCTCTACTGTAGTAGGGTTGGAAGGTTAGACAGGTTGTATATATCTGATCTCTACTGTAGTAGGGATGGAAGGTTAGACAGGTTGTATGTATCTGATCACCACTGTAGTAGGGTTGGAAGGTTAGACAGGTTGTATGTATCTGATCTCTACTGTAGTAGGGATGGAAGGTTAGACAGGTGGTATGTATCTGATCTCTACTGTAGTAGGGTTGGAAGGTTAGACAGGTATCTGATCTCTACTGTAGTAGGGTTGGAAGGTTAGACAGGTATCTGATCTCTACTGTAGTAGGGTTGGAAGGTTAGACAGGTATCTGATCACTACTGTAGTAGGGTTGGAAGGTTAGACAGGTTGTATGTATCTGATCTCTACTGTAGTAGGGTTGGAAGGTTAGACAGGTATCTGATCTCTACTGTAGTAGGGTTGGAAGGTTAGACAGGTATCTGATCTCTACTGTAGTAGGGTTGGAAGGTTAGACAGGTATCTGATCTCTACTGTAGTAGGGTTGGAAGGTTAGACAGGTATCTGATCTCTACTGTAGTAGGGTTGGAAGGTTAGACAGGTATCTGATCTCTACTGTAGTAGGGTTGGAAGGTTAGACAGGTATCTGATCTCTACTGTAGAAGGGTTGGAAGGTTAGACAGGTTGTATGTATCTGATCTCTACTGTAGTAGGGTTGGAAGGTTAGACAGGTTGTATGTATCTGATCACTACTGTAGTAGGGTTGGAAGGTTAGACAGGTATCTGATCTCTACTGTAGTAGGGTTGGAAGGTTAGACAGGTTGTATGTATCTGATCACTACTGTAGTAGGGTTGGAAGGTTAGACAGGTATCTGATCTCTACTGTAGTAGGGTTGGAAGGTTAGACAGGTTGTATGTATCTGATCACTACTGTAGTAGGGTTGGAAGGTTAGACAGGTATCTGATCTCTACTGTAGTAGGGTTGGAAGGTTAGACAGGTTGTATGTATCTGATCTCTACTGTAGTAGGGCTGGAAGGTTAGACAGGTATCTGATCTCTACTGTAGTAGGGTTGGAAGGTTAGACAGGTATCTGATCTCTACTGTAGTAGGGTTGGAAGGTTAGACAGGTTGTATGTATCTGATCTCTACTGTAGTAGGGTTGGAAGGTTAGACAGGTATCTGATCTCTACTGTAGTAGGGATGGAAGGTTAGACAGGTATCTGATCTCTACTGTAGTAGGGTTGGAAGGTTAGACAGGTATCTGATCTCTACTGTAGTAGGGTTGGAAGGTTAGACAGGTATCTGATCTCTACTGTAGTAGGGTTGGAAGGTTAGACAGGTGGTATGTATCTGATCTCTACTGTAGTAGGGTTGGAAGGTTAGACAGGTGGTATGTATCTGATCTCTACTGTAGTAGGGTTGGAAGGTTAGACAGGTATCTGATCTCTACTGTAGTAGGGTTGGAAGGTTAGACAGGTATCTGATCTCTAATGTAGTAGGGTTGGAAGGTTAGACAGGTATCTGATCTCTACTGTAGTAGGGTTGGAAGGTTAGACAGGTATCTGATCTCTACTGTAGTAGGGTTGGAAGGTTAGACAGGTATCTGATCTCTACTGTAGTAGGGTTGGAAGGTTAGACAGGTTGTATGTATCTGATCACTACTGTAGTAGGGTTGGAAGGTTAGACAGGTATCTGATCTCTACTGTAGTAGGGTTGGAAGGTTAGACAGGTATCTGATCTCTACTGTAGTAGGGTTGGAAGGTTAGACAGGTATCTGATCTCTACTGTAGTAGGGTTGGAAGGTTAGACAGGTTGTATGTATCTGATCACTACTGTAGTAGGGTTGGAAGGTTAGACAGGTATCTGATCTCTACTGTAGTAGGGTTGGAAGGTTAGACAGGTTGTATATATCTGATCTCTACTGTAGTAGGGTTGGAAGGTTAGACAGGTGGTATGTATCTGATCTCTACTGTAGTAGGGTTGGAAGGTTAGACAGGTATCTGATCTCTACTGTAGTAGGGTTGGAAGGTTAGACAGGTATCTGATCTCTACTGTAGTAGGGTTGGAAGGTTAGACAGGTTGTATATATCTGATCTCTACTGTAGTAGGGTTGGAAGGTTAGACAGGTGGTATGTATCTGATCTCTACTGTAGTAGGGTTGGAAGGTTAGACAGGTATCTGATCTCTACTGTAGTAGGGATGGAAGGTGTGATATTGCTCCTGTGTGTTTCTCTAACCACCATATTGTTACTGTTGATATTCACTTGTCCACGAAGGTCGTCACCTTACTGGTATTTTAATGTTGCTACATGACGTCATGTTTTAAGGAAGGTTTTAGTTGTTTTGGGAAAAACGGAGGACAAAAGGACATTTTGAGTCCTTGAGACAACGGCGGGAGGTTGGGACGGCCCAAACACCATTATTTTGTCAACAGTATACTGCTCTGTCTCGAATTGAAGTCAAAGAGACTATCAAGGCCCTTGAACAGGACATCAAATCTATTGAATTGAAGCTGCTCACTCAGAACGACCCTGGACTAGTCATGAATTTACAGGACAAGAGACATGAACTGAGGTCGTTTCTGCATGAAAGAGTGAACGGTGCCTTGATTAGGTCTCGTTTCGCTTCCCTCAAGGATATGGATGCTCCTAGCGCTTTCCTTTTTTTAACCACTAGGACAGTCGACACTGCAACGTAAACAGATGGTCTGCCTTCGTCTCCCTGATGGGAAGGTGACCACGTCAACATGCCGTAGATTTCTACTCTGCCCTCTATAAGGCGGAGGATTGTGACTCTCTGTGTACTGAACAGTTGCTACACGGTCTTCCTCAATTGGGACCTGAGCAGAGAGTCGCACTGGACTCTGACATTACACTGCAAGAGCTGTCCACAGCAGTTATGCAGCTCTCAACAGGCCGAGCCCCTGGCATTGATGGTTTACCATCTGAGTTTTATAAACACTTTTGGGGGTCTATTGGAGAGGATTTTGTATGAGGTGATGTGTGAATCTTTTCATGAGGGTTCTCTTCCTGTATCCTGTCAACGTGCGGTGCTTTCATTATTGCCAAAAAAAAAGGTGGATTTGACTCTCATAAAAAATTGGAGACCTGTTGCGTTGCTGTGCGCAGAATATAAAATTGTTTGTAAATGTCTCTCAAACAGGTTGAAAGAGTATCTGGGATTGTTGGTCCACAAGGACCAGTCTTACTGTGTACCTGATCGCTCTATCGTTGACAATTTGTTTCTGATAAGAGATGTTTTAGACGTTTGTAAACTGTCTGATGTAAATGTGGGTTTGCTTTCTTTGGATCAGGAGAAGGCTTTTGACCGTGTGGACCACCAGTACTTGTTCAGTACTTGGGGATGTTTTTTTGTCGTGGATGAATTTACTGTATGCTGGGGTCTCGTGTATGGTGAAGGTGGGGGGGTGGTTTGAGTTGCCCCATCCCTGTCCAAAGGGGCATCAGGCAGGGATGCCCAATTTCAGGGCAGTTATACAGTCTGGCGATTGAACCAATGCTTTGTTTTTTAAGAGCGAGGCTTACTGGTTTCTCTGTGCCAGGTGTAATGAAGGGTCCCACGATAGCACTGTCTGCGTATGCAGATCACGTGACAGTTTTTATTACAGGGGCTGAGGATGTTAAGGTTCTCTCAAACGCTCTAAAGGTGTATGAGGGGGTCTCCTCAGCTAGAGTCAATCGGGGAAAGAGTGAAGCGCTGTGGGCAGGTCAGCTTCAGATGGGGTCTGCTCCACGGTTACCAGGGGGCTTCAGTGGGGCAGAGATGGGATGAAGACTTTGGGGGGTTTTTCTAGGCTCCGATGTCTATCAGAAAAAGAACTCGGAGGGTGTAGTGGAGAAAGTGTGTGCCAGACTGTCAAGATGGAAATGGGTGCTGCCCCAGCTGTCTTATAGGGGAAGGGTACTGGTAGCTAATAATCTTGCTGCCTCTACCCTGTGGCACAGACTAATGATTTTACAGCCACCAAAGGGTCTGATTTCAAGAGCTTCAGAGGACCCTTGTCAATTTCTTCTGGTCTGGACAACACTGGATTAAAAGCTGCAGCCCTGTACCTGCCACTACACGAGGGTGGGCAAGGCTTGGTGGATATTTCCTCTAGGATCATGGCTTTCCGGCTTCATGCAGCCCAGAGGCTGTTGTACAGAGACGGTTCTAGCTGGGTCGATACAGCCGACACAGTGATGAGGAGAGCGGGCTGTTTGGGCTTAGATAAGCACCTTTTCCTCTTAAAGCTGGAGGGGGGTGATTTGCCTGGCCTGACTCTATTTTATGAGTCTGTTATGCAGGCTTGGAGAGTTTTTGTGAAGTCTCGTAAGGCCGGCACGCCACCAGGGATGTGGCTTTTTGAAGAGCCTCTTTTTCACAACACTGCCATCCAGTCCCGTGCTCTGGGTTCAGCTAGCCTACGTGCATGTACTAAACTGGGTCATCTGATGCGGAACAGGAATAGATCGTTGGAGGAGCTGGGAGAAAGAGCGGGGATCCGATCATCTCGCCTACTGAGGAAGGTCGTCGCTGAGGTCTGTGACTCCCTGCCAGTGCTTCATCTGCAGTATGTGACTGACATTTCCAATTGTGATCGGTGTACGGAGGGTCTGGATTATGTGTTCCCTGCACTGATTGTTAGTGCTGCAGCGGGGGGGTCATTCGTGGAGGACGTGGGGATGCTGCTTTCCTTCGATACCCCGGAGCTGGGGGAGTTCAAGGAGGCGGGAAAGAAGACCATGTACAGAGTATGTGTAAAGGCGTCCCATGCGTCTTCCCTGGAAGGGGTCAAATCGACGAGGTGGGCGGGTGTGCTTGGTCCAGGTGCCTCTTCAAAAGGCTGTTGGCGATCACTGTACAAACTGCCTATTGATAAGAGGACAGCTGACCTCCAATGGAGGATAGTACACGGAGCTATAGCTACTAACATGCATCTGGTACACCTGGACCCTACTGTTGGGGAGGGGTGTCCATTTTGTGCTGAGTCTGAAACTCTGGCACATCTGTTTTTACAATGTCCCAGGTTGGTCGGGATGATTGACCTGATCACTAATTGGTTCTCAACGTTGGGAGAGGATTTCTCTTCCCAACTGTATATATTTGGGCCAAAGTACAAGGTTCAGTCGAAAGGGTGTAGTTGTGCTGCTTAATTTTGTGTTAGGGGGCAGCAAAATGAGCGATATGGAAGACCCGAAAGAACAGTATTCGGGGACAGGGGTCTGTTGATGTGGTGGGAATGCTGGAGGGAATGTTGGCAGCGAGACTGAGGGTTGAGTTTGCCTATTATAAACTGGTCAACAATATTGATCTGTTTATGAGTATATGGGGTATTCAGAGGCTGTTGTGTTTAGTTACTGTGGAGGAGGAATTGGAGTTGTGTTTTTAATTGATGTGTAACTGTGTTTTTGTCTGAGTATTTATTGTATGGTGGGCTCCCAGACCCAATAAAGATTATTTAAAACTCAAACTCTCTCTCTCTCTCTCTCTCTCTCTCTCTCTCTGTCTCTGTCTCTCTGTCTCTGTCTCTCCCTCTCCTCTCTCTCTTTCTGTCTGTCTGTCTGTCTGTCTGTCTGTCTGTCTGTCTGTCTGTCTGTCTGTCTGTCTGTCTGTCTGTCTGTCTGTCTGTCTGTCTGTCTGTCTGTCTGTCTGTCTGTCTGTCTGTCTGTCTGTCTCTCTGTCTCTCTCTCTCTC
>NW_025548058.1:145000-160000 GCF_905237065.1 Salmo salar | reverse complement strand
TAGGGCTGTGGTCTATAGTAGTGCACTATATAGGGAATAGGGCTCTGGTCTATAGTAGTGCACTATATAGGGAATAGGGCTCTGGTCTATAGTAGTGCACTATATAGGGAATAGGGCTCTGGTCTATAGTAGTGCACTATATAGGGAATAGGACTCTGGTCTATAGTAGTGCACTATATAGGGAATAGGGCTCTGGTCTATAGTAGTGCACTATATAGGGAATAGGGCTCTGGTCTAAAGTAGTGCACTATATAGGGAATAGGGCTCTGGTCTATAGTAGTGCACTATATAGGGAATAGGGCCCTGGTCTATAGTAGTGCACTATATAGGGAATAGGGCTCTGGTCTATAGTAGTGCACTATATAGGGAATAGGGCCCTGGTCTATAGTAGTGCACTATATAGGGAATAGGGCTGTGGTCTATAGTAGTGCACTATATAGGGAATAGGGCTGTGGTCTATAGTAGTACACTATATAGGGAATAGGGCTCTGGTCTATAGTAGTGCACTATATAGGGAATAGGGCTGTGGTCTATAGTAGTGCACTATATAGGGAATAGGGCTCTGGTCTATAGTAGTGTACTATATAGGGAGTAGGGCTCTGGTCTATAGTAGTGCACTATATAGGGAATAGGGCTCTGGTCTATAGTAGTGCACTATATAGGGAATAGGGCTCTGGTCTATAGTAGTGCACTATATAGGGAATAGGGCCCTGGTCTAAAGTAGTGCACTATATAGGGAATAGGGCTCTGGTCTATAGTAGTGTACTATATAGGGAGTAGGGCTCTGGTCTATAGTAGTGCACTATATAGGGAATAGGGCTCTGGTCTATAGTAGTGCACTATATAGGGAATAGGCCTCTGGTCTAAAGTAGTGCACTATATAGGGAATAGGACTCTGGTCTATAGTAGTGCACTATATAGGGAATAGGGCTCTGGTCTATAGTAGTGCACTATATAGGGAATAGGGCTCTGGTCTAAAGTAGTGCACTATATAGGGAATAGGGCTCTGGTCTATAGTAGTGCACTATATAGGGAATAGGGCTCTGGTCTATAGTAGTGTACTATATAGGGAATAGGGCTCTGGTCTATAGTAGTGTACTATATAGGGAATAGGGCTCTGGTCTATAGTAGTGCACTATATAGGGAATAGGGCTCTGGTCTATAGTAGTGCACTATATAGGGAATAGGGCTCTGGTCTATAGTATCACTATATAGGGAATAGGGCTCTGGTCTATAGTAGTGCACTATATAGGGAATAGGGCTCTGGTCTATAGTAGTGTACTATATAGGGAATAGGGCTCTGGTCTATAGTAGTGTACTATATAGGGAATAGGGCTCTGGTCTAAAGTAGTGCACTATATAGGGAATAGGGCTCTGGTCTATAGTAGTGCACTATATAGGGAATAGGGCTCTGGTCTATAGTAGTGCACTATATAGGGAATAGGGCCCTGGTCTAAAGTAGTGCACTATATAGGGAATAGGGCTCTGGTCTATAGTAGTGCACTATATAGGAATAGGGCTCTGGTCTATAGTAGTGCACTATATAGGGAATAGGGCTCTGGTCTATAGTAGTGCACTATATAGGGAATAGGGCTCTGGTCTATAGTAGTGCACTATATAGGGAATAGGGCTCTGGTCTATAGTAGTGCACTATATAGGGAATAGGGCTCTGGTCTAAAGTAGTGCACTATATAGGGAATAGGGCTCTGGTCTATAGTAGTGCACTATATAGGGAATAGGGCTCTGGTCTATAGTAGTGTACTATATAGGGAATAGGGCTCTGGTCTATAGTAGTGCACTATATAGGGAATAGGGCTCTGGTCTATAGTAGTGCACTATATAGGGAATAGGGCTCTGGTCTATAGTAGTGCACTATATAGGGAATAGGGCTCTGGTCTATAGTAGTGCACTATATAGGGAATAGGGCCCTGGTCTATAGTAGTGCACTATATAGGAAATAGGGCTCTGGTCTATAGTAGTGCACTATATAGGGAATAGGGCTGTGGTCTATAGTAGTGCACTATATAGGGAATAGGGCCCTGGTCTATAGTAGTGCACTATATAGGGAATAGGGTGACATTTGGGAAACAGCCCAAGACCCAGGCAGCTCATCTGGTCAGCATATATGTAACCCTGTTGTATACAGTATACAGCCTGCCTATTGGCTGGCCCTGCTTCAGCCCTGGGGAACAGGAAGGAATACAGCCTGCCTATTGGCTGGCCTGGCCCTGCTTCAGCCCTGGGGAACAGGAAGGAATACAGCCTGCCTATTGGCTGGCCTGGCCCTGCTTCAGCCCTGGGGAACAGGAAGGAATACAGCCTGCCTATTGGCTGGCCTGGCCCTGCTTCAGCCCTGGGGAACAGGAAGGAATACAGCCTGCCTATTGGCTGGCCTGGCCCTGCTTCAGCCCTGGGGAACAGGAAGGTATACAGCCTGCCTATTGGCTGGCCTGGCCCTGCTTCAGCCCTGGGGAACAGGAAGGAATACAGCCTGCCTATTGGCTGGCCTGGCCCTGCTTCAGCCCTGGGGAACGGGAATGTATACAGCCTGCCTATTGGCTGGCCTGGCCCTGCTTCAGCCCTGGGGAACAGGAAGGTATACAGCCTGCCTATTGGCTGGCCTGGCCCTGCTTCAGCCCTGGGGAACAGGAAGGAATACAGCCTGCCTATTGGCTGGCCTGGCCCTGCTTCAGCCCTGGGGAACAGGAAGGTATACAGTCTGCCTATTGGCTGGCCCTGCTTCAGCCCTGGGGAACAGGAAGGAATACAGCCTGCCTATTGGCTGGCCCTGCTTCAGCCCTGGGGAACAGCAAGGTATACAGCCTGCCTATTGGCTGGCCTGGCCCTGCTTCAGCCCTGGGGAACAGCAAGGTATACAGCCTGCCTATTGGCTGGCCCTGCTTCAGCCCTGGGGAACAGGAAGGTATACAGCCTGCCTATTGGCTGGCCTGGCCCTGCTTCAGCCCTGGGGAACAGGAAGGTATACAGCCTGCCTATTGGCTGGCCTGGCCCTGCTTCAGCCCTGGGGAACAGGAAGGTATACAGCCTGCCTATTGGCTGGCCTGGCCCTGCTTCAGCCCTGGGGAACAGGAAGGTATACAGCCTGCCTATTGGCTGGCCTGGCCCTGCTTCAGCCCTGGGGAACAGGAAGGTATACAGCCTGCCTATTGGCTGGCCTGGCCCTGCTTCAGCCCTGGGGAACAGGAAGGTATACAGCCTGCCTATTGGCTGGCCTGGCCTGCTTCAGCCCTGGGGAACAGGAAGGTATACAGCCTGCCTATTGGCTGGCCTGGCCCTGCTTCAGCCCTGGGGAACAGGAAGGAATACAGCCTGCCTATTGGCTGGCCTGCTGCTTCAGCCCTGGGGAACAGGAAGGAATACAGCCTGCCTATTGGCTGGCCTGGCCCTGCTTCAGCCCTGGGGAACAGGAAGGTATACAGCCTGCCTATTGGCTGGCCTGGCCCTGCTTCAGCCCTGGGGAACAGGAAGGTATACAGCCTGCCTATTGGCTGGCCTGGCCCTGCTTCAGCCCTGGGGAACAGGAAGGTATACAGCCTGCCTATTGGCTGGCCTGGCCCTGCTTCAGCCCTGGGGAACAGGAAGGTATACAGCCTGCCTATTGGCTGGCCCCCTGCTTCAGCCCTGGGGAACGGGAAGGTATACAGCCTGCCTATTGGCTGGCCTGGCCCTGCTTCAGCCCTGGGGAACAGGAAGGTATACAGCCTGCCTATTGGCTGGCCTGGCCCTGCTTCAGCCCTGGGGAACAGGAAGGTATACAGCCTGCCTATTGGCTGGCCTGCCCTGCTTCAGCCCTGGGGAACAGGAAGGTATACAGCCTGCCTATTGGCTGGCCTGGCCCTGCTTCAGCCCTGGGGAACAGGAAGGTATACAGCCTGCCTATTGGCTGGCCTGGCCCTGCTTCAGCCCTGGGGAACAGGAAGGTATACAGCCTGCCTATTGGCTGGCCTGGCCCTGCTTCAGCCCTGGGGAACAGGAAGGTATACAGCCTGCCTATTGGCTGGCCTGGCCCTGCTTCAGCCCTGGGGAACAGCAAGGTATACAGCCTGCCTATTGGCTGGCCTGGCCCTGCTTCAGCCCTGGGGAACAGGAAGTTATACAGCCTGCCTATTGGCTGGCCTGGCCCTGCTTCAGCCCTGGGGAACAGGAAGGAATACAGCCTGCCTATTGGCTGGCCCTGCTTCAGCCCTGGGGAACAGCAAGGTATACAGCCTGCCTATTGGCTGGCCCTGCTTCAGCCCTGGGGAACAGGAAGGTATACAGCCTGCCTATTGGCTGGCCTGGCCCTGCTTCAGCCCTGGGGAACAGGAAGGAATACAGCCTGCCTATTGGCTGGCCCTGCTTCAGCCCTGGGGAACAGCAAGGTATACAGCCTGCCTATTGGCTGGCCCTGCTTCAGCCCTGGGGAACAGGAAGGTATACAGCCTGCCTATTGGCTGGCCTGGCCCTGCTTCAGCCCTGGGGAACAGGAAGGTATACAGCCTGCCTATTGGCTGGCCTGGCCCTGCTTCAGCCCTGGGGAACAGGAAGGAATACAGCCTGCCTATTGGCTGGCCCTGCTTCAGCCCTGGGGAACAGGAAGGTATACAGCCTGCCTATTGGCTGGCCCTGCTTCAGCCCTGGGGAACAGGAAGGTATACAGCCTGCCTATTGGCTGGCCTGGCCCTGCTTCAGCCCTGGGTAACAGGAAGGTATACAGCCTGCCTATTGGCTGGCCTGGCCCTGCTTCTGCCCTGGGGAACAGGAAGGTATACAGCCTGCCTATTGGCTGGCCTGGCCCTGCTTCAGCCCTGGGGAACAGGAAGGAATACAGCCTGCCTATTGGCTGGCCTGGCCCTGCTTCAGCCCTGGGGAACAGGAAGGTATACAGCCTGCCTATTGGCTGGCCCTGCTTCAGCCCTGGGGAACAGGAAGGTATACAGTCTGCCTATTGGCTGGCCCTGCTTCAGCCCTGGGGAACAGGAAGGTATACAGTCTGCCTATTGGCTGGCCCTGCTTCAGCCCTGGGGAACAGGAAGGTATACAGCCTGCCTATTGGCTGGCCCTGCTTCAGCCCTGGGGAACAGGAAGGTATACAGCCTGCCTATTGGCTGGCCTGGCCCTGCTTCAGCCCTGGGGAACAGGAAGGTATACAGCCTGCCTATTGGCTGGCCCTGCTTCAGCCCTGGGGAACAGGAAGGAATACAGCCTGCCTATTGGCTGGCCTGGCCCTGCTTCAGCCCTGGGGAACAGGAAGGTATACAGCCTGCCTATTGCCTGGCCTGGCCCTGCTTCAGCCCTGGGGAACAGGAAGAAATACAGCCTGCCTATTGGCTGGCCTGGCCCTGCTTCAGCCCTGGGGAACAGGAAGGTATACAGCCTGCCTATTGGCTGGCCTGGCCCTGCTTCAGCCCTGGGGAACAGCAAGGTATACAGCCTGCCTATTGGCTGGCCTGGCCCTGCTTCAGCCCTGGGGAACAGGAAGGTATACAGCCTGCCTATTGGCTGGCCTGGCCCTGCTTCAGCCCTGGGGAACAGGAAGGAATACAGCCTGCCTATTGGCTGGCCTGGCCCTGCTTCAGCCCTGGGGAACAGGAAGGAATACAGCCTGCCTATTGGCTGGCCTGGCCCTGCTTCAGCCCTGGGGAACAGGAAGGAATACAGCCTGCCTATTGGCTGGCCTGGCCCTGCTTCAGCCCTGGGGAACGGGAAGGAATACAGCCTGCCTATTGGCTGGCCCTGCTTCAGCCCTGGGGAACAGGAAGGAATACAGCCTGCCTATTGGCTGGCCTGGCCCTGCTTCAGCCCTGGGGAACAGGAAGGTATACAGCCTGCCTATTGGCTGGCCTGGCCCTGCTTCAGCCCTGGGGAACAGGAAGGTATACAGCCTGCCTATTGGCTGGCCTGGCCCTGCTTCAGCCCTGGGGAACAGGAAGGTATACAGCCTGCCTATTGGCTGGCCTGGCCCTGCTTCAGCCCTGGGGAACAGGAAGGTATACAGCCTGCCTATTGGCTGGCCCTGCTTCAGCCCTGGGGAACAGGAAGGTATACAGCCTGCCTATTGGCTGGCCTGGCCCTGCTTCAGCCCTGGGGAACAGGAAGGAATACAGCCTGCCTATTGGCTGGCCTGGCCCTGCTTCAGCCCTGGGGAACAGGAAGGTATACAGCCTGCCTATTGGCTGGCCTGGCCCTGCTTCAGCCCTGGGGAACAGGAAGGTATACAGCCTGCCTATTGGCTGGCCTGGCCCTGCTTCAGCCCTGGGGAACAGGAAGGTATACAGCCTGCCTATTGGCTGGCCTGGCCCTGCTTCAGCCCTGGGGAACAGGAAGGTATACAGCCTGCCTATTGGCTGGCCTGGCCCTGCTTCAGCCCTGGGGAACAGGAAGGTATACAGCCTGCCTATTGGCTGGCCTGGCCCTGCTTCAGCCCTGGGGAACAGGAAGGAATACAGCCTGCCTATTGGCTGGCCCTGCTTCAGCCCTGGGGAACGGGAAGTTATATGTAAAACAACTAACTACACTGAACTAAAATATAAAACTCAACATGTAAAGTGTTGTTCTCCGTGTTTCATGAGCTGAAATAAATAAAAAGATCCCAGAAATGTTCCGTACTCACAAAAAAAAGTGTATTTATGCACAAATTTGTTTACATCCCTGTTAGTGAGTATTTCTCCTTTGCCAAGATAATGCATCGAGGAAACAGGTGTGGACTATCAAGAAGCTGATTAACCATTTGTACAGTTGTGACCAATAGTTTTGAGAATGTGCAGAAATATTAATTTCCTCAAAGTTTGCTGCTTCAGTGTCTTTAGATATTTTTGGTCAGATGTTACTGTGGAATACTTAAGTATAATTACAAGCATTTCATAAGTGTCAAAAGGCTTTTATTGACAATTACATGAAGTTGATGCAAAGAGTCAGTATTTGCAGTGTTGACCCTTCTTTTTCAAGACCTCTGCAATCCGCCCTGACATGCTGTCAATTAACTTCTGGGCCACATCCTGACTGATGGCAGCCCATTGTTGCATAATCAATGCTTGGAGTTTGTCAGAATTTGTGGGTTTTTGTTTGTCCCACCTGCCTCTTGAGGATTGACCACAAGTTCTCAGTGGGATTAAATTCTGGGGAGTTTCCTGGCCACGGAACCAAAATATCGATGTTTTGTTCCCCGAGCCACTTAGTTATCACTTTTGCCTTATGGCAAGGTGCTCCATCATGCTGGAAAAGGCATTGTTCGTCACCAAACTGTTCCTGGATGGTTGGGAGAAGTTGCTCTCGGAGGATGTGTTGGTACCATTCTTTATTCATGGCTGTGCTCTTAGGCCAAATTGTGAGTGAGTCCACTCCCTTGGCTGAGAAGCAACCCCACACATGAATGACTTTACCCCAGTCCTCAGCAGTCCAATCCCTGTACCTTTTGCAGAATATCAGTCTGTCCCTGATGTTTTTCCTGGAGTGAAGTGGCTTCTTTGCTGCCCTTCTTGACACCAGGCCATCGTCCAAAAGTCTTCGCCTCACTGTGCATGCAGATGCACTAACATCTGCCTGCTGTCATTCCTGAGCAAGCTCTGTACTGGTGGTGCCCCGATCCCGCAGCTGAATCAACTTTAGGAGACGGTCCTGGCACTTGCTGGACATTCTTGGACGCCCTGAAGCCTTCTTCACAACAATTGAACCGCTCTCCTTGAAGTTCTTGATGATCCGATAAATGGTTGATTTAGGTGCAATCTTACTGACAGCATTATCCTTGCCTGTGAAGCTCTTTTTGTGCAAAGCAATGATGACGGCACGTGTTTCCATGCAGGTAACCATGGTTGACAGAGGAAAAACAATGATTCCAAGCACCACCCTCCTTTTGAAGCTTCCAGTCTGTTATTCAAACTCGATCAGCATGACAGAGTGATCTCCGGGCCTTGTCCTCGTCAACACTCACACCTGTGTTAACGAGAGAATCACTGAGAATCCTTTTGTTGCAGGGCTGAAATGCAGTGGAAATGTTTTTTGGGGATTCAGTTCATTTGCATGGCAAAGAGGGACTTTGTAATTAATTGCAATTCATCTGATCACTCTTCATAACATTCTGGATTATATGCAAATTGCCATCATACAAACTGAGGCAGCAGACTTTGTGAAAATGTATATTTGTGTCATTCTCAAAACTTTTGGCCACAACTGTTCATTGTAACAACACTGTGTATATATACATAATATGACATTTGAAATGTCTTTCGTCTTCTGTGAGTGTAAATGTTTACTGTTCATTTTTATTGTTTATTTCACTTTTGTATATTTTCTACTTTACTTGCTTTGACAATATTAATACATGTTTCCCCATGCCAATAAAGCCTGTCATAAGGTAGTATTTTAACAAGGTAGTATTTAACAAGGTATAGTATTTAACAAGGTAGTATTTTAACAAGGTAGTATTTAACAAGGTTGTATTTAACAAGGTACTAATTAACAAGGTAGTATTTAACAAGGTAGTATTAAACAAGGTAGTATTTAACAAGGTAGTATTTAACAAGGTACTAATTAACAAGGTAGTATTTAACAAGGTAGTATTTAACAAGGTAGTAATTAACAAGGTAGTATTTAACAAGGTAGTATTTAACAAGGTAGTAATTAACAAGGTAGTATTTAACAAGGTAGTATTTAACGAGGTAGTATTTAACGAGGTAGTATTTAACGAGGTAGTAATTAACGAGGTAGTATTTAACAAGGTAGTATTTAACAAGGTAGTAATTAACAAGGTAGTATTTAACAAGGTAGTATTTAACGAGGTAGTATTTAACGAGGTAGTATTTAACGAGGTAGTATTCAACGAGGTAGTATTTAACGAGGTAGTATTTAACGAGGTAGTTTTTAACGAGGTAGTATTTTTAACAAGGTAGTAATTAACAAGGTAGTATTAACAAGGTAGTATTTAACAAGGTAGTTGTCACGGGAACCAAAACGCATATTAATCATCTTCTTATTTTAATTAAAGAAAAAACACTTAAAGAAAAAATAAACAAACGACAAAAAACCCCAGTCCAGTAAGAAGGTGCTCAGACGATACTATAGAACAACCACCCACAAACACACAACTAAATATGGCCTCCAATTAGAGACAACGACAACCAGCTGCCTCTAATTGGAGGTCATTACCAAAAAAACAACATAGAAATAGAAAAACTAGATAAACACATAGAAATAGAAAATATAGAACATAAATCAAAAAAAACCAAACCACACAAAACAAACCCCGCCACGCCCTGACCAAACTACAATAACAAATAACCCCCTTTTTTTACTGGTCAGGACGTGACAAAGACTCAGGATTGAATTGAGAGAGAGAGAGAGAGAGAGAGAGAGAGAGAGCTGTAATAACAGCAGCTGACTGACAACAGATTAGGACAGTGGCTTTAATACATTACGACCCCTGGATCCAGGACCTTTTCTCACACACCTTCATTCACTGAACTAAGATATAAAGGCAACGTGTGACAGTTTTCTAAAGATTTTCACCGAGCTGCAGTTCATAGAAGGAAATCAGTCAATTCAAATAAATTCATTAGGCCCCTAGTCTATGGATTTCACAGGACTGGGAAGTGGTGCAGCCATAGGGTGAGCCTGGGAGGGTATAGGCCCACCCAATGGGGAGCCAGATCCAGCCAATCAGAATGAGTTTTTCCACTCGAAAAAAAAAGGGCTTTATTACAGACAGAAATATTCCTCAGCACCTCCCCTCTCCCCTCTCAGACGATCCCGCAGGTGAAGAAGCTGGATGTGGAGATCCTGGGTGGTTATACCTGGTCTGCGGTTGTGAGGCCGGTTGGACGTACTGCCAAATTCTCTAAAACGAAGTTGGAGGCGGCTTATGGTAGAGAAATTAACCTTCAATTCTCTGGCAACAATTCTGGTGGACATTCCCGCAGTCAGCGTGCCAATTGCACGCTCCCTCAAAAACTTGAGACATCTGTGGCCATTGTGTTGTTGTGACAAAACTGCACATTTTAGAGCGGCCTTTTATTGTCCCCCAGCACAAGGTGCACCTGTGTAATGATCATGCTGTTTAAAGTACAAAAGGGAAAATAAAAAAGCATAAATATGGGTTGTATTTACAATGGTGTTTGTTCTTCACTGGTTGACCTTTTCTTGTGGCAACAGGCCACAAATATTGCTGCTGTGATGTCACACTGTGGTATTTCACCCAGTAGATATGGGAGTTTATCAAAATTAGGTTTGTTTTCTAATTCTTTGTGGATCTGTGTAATCTGAGGGAATTATGTGTCTCTAATATGGTCATACATTTGGGCAGGAGGTTAGGAAGTACAGCTCAATTTCCACCTCATTTTGTGGGCAGTGTTGCACATAGCCTGTCTTCTCTTGAAAGCCAGGTCTGCCTACGGCGACCTTTCTCAATAGCAAGGCTATGCTCACTGAGTCTGTACAAAGTCAAAGATTTCCTTAAGTTTGGGTCAGTCACGGTGGTCAGGTATTCTGCCACTGTGTCCTCTCTGTTTAGGGACAAACAGCATTCTAGTTTGCTCTGTTTTTTTGTTGATTCTTTCAAATGTGTAAAAAATTATCTTTTTGTTTTCTCATGATTTGGTTTGGTCTAATTGTGTTGCAGTCCTGGGGCTCTGTGGGGTCTGTTTGTGTTGCTGTCCTGGGGCTCTGTGGGGTCTGTTTGTGTTGCTGTCCTGGGGCTCTGTGGGGTCTGTTTGTGTTGCTGTCCTGGGGCTCTGTGGGGTCTGTTTGTGTTGCTGTCCTGGGGCTCTGTGGGGTCTGTTTGTGTTGCTGTCCTGGGGCTCTGTGGGGTCTGTTTGTGTTGCTGTCCTGGGGCTCTGTGGGGTCTGTTTGTGTTGCTGTCCTGGGGCTCTGTGGGGTCTGTTTGTGTTGCTGTCCTGGGGCTCTGTGGGGTCTGTTTGTGTTGCTGTCCTGGGGCTCTGTGGGGTCTGTTTGTGTTGCTGTCCTGGGGCTCTGTGGGGTCTGTTTGTGTTGCTGTCCTGGGGCTCTGTGGGCTCTGTTTGTGTTGCTGTCCTGGGGCTCTGTGGGCTCTGTTTGTGTTGCTGTCCTGGGGCTCTGTGGGGTCTGTTTGTGTTGCTGTCCCGGGGCTCTGTGGGGTCTGTTTGCGTTTCTTTCTCTCTCTCTCCAGGTGACTGGTGGTTCTTACCCATATTCTATACAGGTTTATTTTTTAATGGGTTTTTTTTTTCTCTGGGAAGTGGTTTAACTTCAGAATGGACTCGGGGTACTGAGAATAAATAATAATTGATTCATGTGATAAAAACAGAAGAATAAAAGGTGTTTAGGTGTAATGACTGTGGAGGAGATTTAGAGTTTTATTCTGGAATAATGTCGTCATCACCTTCGAAGACTGCAGAAGAGGAGAGGGGGAGGAGAGGGAGGAGAGGAGGGATGTAGGAGAGGGGGAGGGAGGAGAGGGAGGGAGGGAGGGAGGAGAGGAAAGGAAAGGAGGAGGGAGGAGAGGAAAGGAGGGCGGGGGAGAGGAAAGGAGGGAGGAGGGAGGAGAGAAAGGAGGGAGGAGGGAGGAGAGGAATGGAGGGAGGAGAGGAGCGAGGGAGGAGAGTGGAGGGGAGAGGAGGGAGAGGAGGGACGGCAGGATGGGGATGAAGAGGGGAGAGGAGGGAGAGGAGGGAGAGGAGGGACGGCAGGACGGGGATGAAGAGGGGAGAGGAGGGAGAGGAGGGAGAGGAGGGACGGCAGGACGGGGATGAAGAGGGGAGAGGAGGGAGAAGAGGGACGGCAGGACGGGGATGAAGAGGGGAGAGGAGGGAGAGGAGGGACGGCAGGACGGGAATGAAGGAGGGGAGAGGAGGGAGAGGAGGGACTGGCAGGATGGGGATGAAGAGGGGAAGGAGGGCGAGGGCTGGAAGGAGGGAGAGGAGGGACGGAGGGACGAGGGCTGAAGGAGGGGAGAGGAGGGAAGGAGGGCGAGGGCTGGCAGGACGGGCGAGGGCTGGAAGGATGGGGAGAGGGAGGGAGAGGAGGGAGAGGAGGGAGAGGAGGGACGGCAGGGCGGGGCTGGAAGGAGGGGAGAGGGCGGGAGAGGAGGGACGGCAAGATGGGGATGAAGCAGGGGAGAGGAGGGGCGAGGATGGAAGGAGAGGCGAGGGCTGGCAGGATGGGGATGAAGAGGGGAGATCAGCGAGGGCTGGAAAGGAGGGGCGTGGGCTGGAAGGATGGAGTGAGGGTTGGAAGGAGGGGCGAGGGGCTGGAAGGATGGGGCGAGGGCTGGAAGGAGGGGTGAGGGGTTGGAAGGAGGGGCGAGGGTTGGAAGGAGGGGCGAGGGCTGGAAGGAGGGGCGAGGGTTGGAAGGATGGGGCGAGGGCTGGAAGGATGGGGCGAGGGCTGGAAGGAGGGGCGAGGGTTGGAAGGAGGGGCGGGGGCTGGAAGGAGGGGCGAGGGTTGGAAGGAGGGGCGAGGGCTGGAAGGAGGGGCGAGGGTTGGAAGGAGGGGCGAGGGCTGGAAGGAGGGGCGAGGGTTGGAAGGAGGGGCGAGGGTTGGAAGGAGCGGCGAGGGCTGGAAGGAGGGGCGAGGGCTGGAAGGAAGGGCGAGGGTTGGAAGGAAGGGCGAGGGCTGGAAGGATGGGGCGAACGCTGGAAGGATGGGGCGAGGGCTGGAAGGAGGGGCGAGGGCTGGAAGGAGGGGCGAGGGCTGGAAGGATGGGGCGAGGGCTGGAAGGAGGGGCGAGGGTTGGAAGGAAGGGGCGAGGGTTGGAAGGAAGGGGCGAGCGCTGGAAGGAGGGGCGAGGGTTGGAAGGAAGGGCGAGGGCTGGAAGGAGGGGCGAGGGCTGGAAAGAGTAACAAACGTGTCAAAATGTGCCAACTGTAGAATGTGTAGAGAATATTCAGCGTTGGGGAATATTGCTGGCCGCTGCATTTACATTGAACGCGGCCCGGTATTTGTTTATCTTCTCATTAATCCCAAACCTTTTCTTTATCTCCAAGCCTTACAACAATACAGCCTTTGGGAACCAATAAACGGAAAGGTTTGATTTCCTTCCAGCCGAGCCAAAGACCACAGGAATTTTCTCCAGAGAGCAAAGGGGTCGGGGGGAGACGAGGCAGGGTGAGGGTACCGGGGTCACGAGGAGTCACACAGCATCCCGATCGGAGAGGCCAGGGAGAGAGGGGAGAGGTGGTACGATGGGGGAGTTGGGGAGAGAGGGAGAGAGAGAGGGACAGACCAGAGGATTGTTTACACTCAAGGCGTTCCCACTATATCTGTGCCGCTACGGAGCAGCCAGTCAGGGAGGCGAACCATAACAGGTAAGAAGAACAGGCTGAGTAAAATAACATGGACACTATCAAAGACCCTGACGGCGAAGGGTCAAACCACTCCCAGGGCGTTCTGACAGCCGGGAGGATCCAGGGGGACAGGGGACGGGATGGAGAGTCCGGGGGGACGGGGGACCGGGATGGAGGGTCCGGGGCCGGGGACGGGATGGAGGGTCCGGGGGCCCGGGGACCGGGATGGAGGGTCCGGGGCCGGGGGACGGGATGGAGGGTCCGGGGCCCGGGGACGGGATGGAGGGTCCGGGGCCCGGGGACGGGATGGGGAGACCGGGGGACGGGATGTAGAGTCCGGGGGTCCGGGGGCCCAGGGGACGGGATGGAGAGTCCGGGGGGACGGGATGGAGGGTCCGGGGGCCCGGGGGACGGGATGGGGAGACCGGGGGGACGGGATGGAGGGTGTGGGGGCCCGGGGGAAGAAATGGAGGGTTCGGGGGCCCCGGGGGAACTCAGGAAGGAGATGAAGGGAAACGAACCCTGGGGAACTTTCCTCTCTAAACATCACAAACTCACCGAGATGCCATCTCTCCTCTCCCTCCCAAACCCCGTGGTGTTGGGGCTCGGGCTCTACATAACGTTTCATCTAGCTGGGACCCTGGACAAGGAGATCAACACCCTGCTGGGAGGACCTGATTGAGACCAGGGTCGCATCAAAACATTACCTCATGGCTGGGCCGGCAGGCTGTGATTGGCTGTGCCGGCGCGGGCCTCAGAGATGAGAGGGCTGTATGATTTGCTCGGGCCGACGCGGGCATCAGAGATGGAGGGCTGTATGATTTGCTCGGGCCTCAGAGATGGAGGGCTGTAGGATTTGCTCGGGCCTCAGAGAGAGAGAGATGTGAATCTGTGATCCGTGTAATAGTGTTTGGTAGCGGGCAGGGGGTTGGAGTTGGAGTGGAAGCCAAACGTGTGTTTTGTGTTAAAGTGAGACAGAAAGACTCCTTTCTCTCACCCGCCTTTACATTCTCCAAACGTCAACAGCTGGAACAGAGAGGATACGGACATTTTTGAAGAGATTTCAGTAACAGCTAAGATAAGATTTTGTAATAACAAACTCTTTATTACTAAAAGCTTGTTCAGACAGGTGTTCGACATCTGACTGGGATTCAACTGAGTCGGGGGGAAAATTCAGCAAACACGTGTTTTACATTGATATCTGACTGGAGAGAATTAACATGTCCTAACAGGACAGGACAGGACAGAGTATTAACATGTCCTAACAGGACAGGACAGGAGTATTAACAGTAATATGTTACATGTCCTAACAGGACAGGACAGAGTATTAACAGTAATATGTTACATGTCCTAACAGGACAGGACAGAGTATTAACAGTAATATGTTACATGTCCTAACAGGACAGGACAGACAGAGTATTAACAGTAATATGTTACATGTCCTAACAACAGACAGGACAGGAGTATTAACAGTAATATGTTACATGTCCTAACAGGACAGGACAGAGTATTAACAGTAATATGTTACATGTCCTAACAGGACAGGACAGAGTATTAACAGTAATATGTTACATGTCCTAACAGGACAGGACAGGTCAGAGTATTAACAGTAATATGTTACATGTCCTAACAGGACAGAGTATTAACAGTAATATGTAACATGTCCTAACAGGACAGAGTATTAACAGTAATATGTAACATGTCCTGACAGGACAGGAGTATTAACAGTAATATGTAACATGTCCTA
>NW_025548058.1:30000-140000 GCF_905237065.1 Salmo salar | reverse complement strand
TCCTCTCCTCTCCTCTCTCCTCTCCCTCCTCTCTCTCTCCTCTCCTCCTCTCCTCTCCCCTCCTCTCTCCTCTCCTCCTCTCCTCTCCTCTCCTCCTCTCTCTCTCCTCCTCTCTTCCTCTCCTCCTCTCCTCTCCCCTCCTCTCTCCTCTCCTCACACACCACCCAGGCACATAGTTTGATCGCGTGTCACTGGAATGAACTGCGTTGTTTTCATGGGAGTCTTCCAAACTATTGTAAAGGAACAAATACCAAACCCTCCTTGTGTGGTCTACTTTAGTCACCTGAACACTATGTGCTAAATACGGCTGCTAGAATCCTGACTAGAACCCCCCCCCATAAAAACATTTGATCATATTACTCCAGTGCTAGCCTCGCTACACTGGCTTCCTGTTAAGGCTAGGGTTGATTTCAAGGTTTTACTGCTAACCTACAAAGCATTACATGGGCTTGCTCCTACCCATCTCTCCGATTTGGTCCTGCCGTACATACCTACACGTACGCTACGGTCACAAGACGCAGGCCTCCTAATTGTCCCTAGAATTTCTAAGCAAACGGCTGGAGGTAGGGCTTTCTCCTATAGAGCTCCATTTTTATGGAATGGTCTGCCTTTCCATGTGAGAGACGCAGACTCGGTCTCAACCTTTAATTAAGTCTTTATTGAAGACTCATCTCTTCAGTAGGTCCTATGATTGAGTGTAGTCTGGCCCAGGAGTTTGAAGGTGAACGGAAAGGCTGGAGCAACGAACCGCCCTTGCTGTCTCTGCCTGGCCGGTTCACCTCTCTCCTCTGGGATTCTCTGCCTCTAATCCTATTACAGGGGCTGAGTCACTGGCTTACTGGTGTTCTTCCATGCCGTCCCTAGGAGGGGTGCGTCGCTTGATTGGGTTGAGTCACTGACGTGGTCTTCCTGTCTGGGTTGGCGCCCCCCCCTTGGGTTGTGCCGTGGTGGAGATCTTTGTGGGCTATACTCGGCCTTGTCTAAGGATGGTAAGTTGGTGGTTGAAGATATCCCTCTAGTGGTGTGGGGGAGATCTTTTTGGGCTATACTCGGCCTTGTCTCAGGATGGTAAGTTGGTGGTTGAAGATATCCCTCTAGTGGTGTGGGGGCTGTGCTTTGGCAAAGTGGGTGGGGTTATATCCTGCCTGTTTGGCCCTGTCCGGGGGTATCATCGGATGGGGCCACAGTGTCTCCTGACCCCTGGTGTCTCAGCCTCCAGTATTTATGCTGCAGTAGTTTATGTGTCGGGGGGCTAGGGTCAGTCTGTTATATCTGGAGTATTTCTCCTGTCTTCTCTGGTGTCCTGTGTGAATTTAAATATGCTCTCTCTAATTCTCTCTTTCTCTCTTTCTTTCTTTCTCTCTCTCGGAGGACCTGAGCCCTAGGACCATGCTTCAGGACTACCTGGCATGATGACTCCTTGTTGTCCCCAGTCCACCTGGCCGTGCTGCTGTTCCAGTTTCAACTGTTCTGCCTGCGGCTATGGAATCCTGACCTGTTCACCGGATGTGCTACCTGTCCCAGTCCTGCTGTTTTCAACTCTCTAGAGACAGCAGGAGCGGTAGAGATACTCTCAAAGATCGGCTATGAAAAGCCACCTGACATTTACTCCTGAGGTGCTGACCTGTTGCACCCTCGACAACCACTGTGATTATTATTATCTGACCCTGCTGGTCATTTATGAACATTTGAACATCTTGGCCATGTTCTGTTATAATCTCCACCCGGCACAGCCAGAAGAGGACTGGCCACCCCTCATAGCCTGGTTCCTCTCTAGGTTTCTTCCTAGGTTCTGGCCTTTCTAGGGAGTTTTTCCTAGCCACCGTGCTTCTACACCTGCATTGCTTGCTGTTTTGGGGGGATTTAGGCTGGGTTTCTGTACAGCACTTTGAGATATCAGCTGATGTAAGAAGGGCTATATAAATACATTTGATTTGATGTTGTCTAGATGGGACAATATAGCAGAACAATTCAATCATCACATAATGGCTGTTCTGGAACATGTTTTCAAGCACGTGACCAAATGAATTTCCCCATGTAGGATAATAACATCTAATCTAATCTAATCTAATCTAATCTAATCTAATCTAATCATAGCTAATTACAATTTACGCTGTTGTGGTTATCATCCAAGATTTCTATATATAGACAGGCTTTAAATAGCTTCTATACAGCCGGTATACAGGGTCCAGAGTGACTGGTACCACATCCCGGGTCCAGACATACCGGGTCCAGAGTGACTGGTACCACATCCCGGGTCCAGAGTGACTGGTTCCACATCCCGGGTCCAGAGTGACTGGTCCCTCATACACGGTCCAGAGTGACTGGTTCCACATACCGGGTCCAGAGTGACTGGTTCCACATACCGGGTCCAGACATACACGGTCCAGAGTGACTGGTCCCACATACTGGGTCCAGACATACCGGGTCCAGAGTGACTGGTTCCACATACTGGGTCCAGAGTGACTGGTCCCACATCCCGGGTCCAGAGTGACTGGTTCCACATACCGGGTCCAGACATACTGGGTCCAGAGTGACTGGTCCCACATCCCGGGTCCAGACAACCCGGGTCCAGAGTGACTGGTTCCACATCCCGGGTCCAGACATCCCGGGTCCAGAGTGACTGGTACCACATCCCGGGTCCAGAGTGACTGGTTCCACATACCGGGTCCAGAGTGACTGGTACCACATACCGGGTCCAGAGTGACTGGTACCACATACCGGGTCCAGACATCCCGGGTCCAGAGTGACTGGTTCCACATCCCGGGTCCAGAGTGACTGGTTCCACATACTGGGTCCAGAGTGACTGGTACCACATACTGGGTCCAGAGTGACTGGTCCCAAATCCCGGGTCCAGAGTGACTGGTACCACATACTGGGTCCACTGTGACTGGTCCCAAATCCCGGGTCCAGAGGGACGATCAGTAACCTTCTGAAGGAAGCCGTCTGTTGGATTTTAGTTCTGATGAGCGGAGATCGTCCTCAGATTGTCCCCAGACCCTGTCCTCTGGACACGTCTTCCTCTACGCACCAAAAGGGTAGATGAGAACCTTGTCCCCCAGGGGCCCGTCTCAGAATAGAGTGGCAGGTAACCTAGAGGTTACGGATACAGGTACTGGTCACGGAATGGCTCTGAAGCCCGTCGGGTCTTATTGGTCCGACGAATGTCGTCTTGACCTTTTCAGTCTCTCCCCTCCCCTCTGTTGGTCTCATTGTTGCCCAAATACAGACTTTTCAGTCCAGATGTCGTTCTAAATTATGTTCCACAGTTTCTGGTGCTTTGGGCGGCTTACTGGCATTTAGGTTGTCGGGGTGACGCACGATACGGTGATTTATCCAATCAGCTTTGAGGAGTTTCTGTGTGGTTCTAACCTGCCACCGAATGAGAAGGTGTGCTGACCTTTTGACCTTTGGCCTTTTTTTTTGGCTGACCCTGAGGGATGAGAGATGACCCCTGGAAACTGAGCAGGAGTGTAGATTTTGTTGGCCTCGTTGATGCTGTACCGTGAAACTTATATATATATATATATATATATATAACTTCGCTAGCGTAGCATGTTGGCTAACGTTACGTTAAATCAATTCGCTAGCGTAGCATGTAGGCTAACGTAACGTTAAATCAATTCGCTAGCGTAGCATGTAGGCTAACGTAACGCTAAATCAATGAGTCTCCACACAGTCAGCCAGTGAGGGAACGTGATCACTGCACCCAAGATTGAGCAACAACTGGTACCCTGATAAACACACAGAGTTCTACCCTGAAAAGCAGACAGAGTTCTACCCTGAGAGACAGACAGAGTTCTACTCTGAGAGACAGACAGAGTTCTACCCTGACCTAGAGACAGAGTTCTACCCTGAAAAGCAGACAGAGTTCTACCCTGAGAGACAGACAAGTTCTACTCTGAGAGACAGACAGAGTTCTACCCTGACCTAGAGACAGAGTTCTACCCTGACATAGAGACATAGTTCTACCCTGAGAGACAGACAGAGTTCTACCCTGACCTAGAGACAGAGTTCTACCCTGAGGGACAGACAGAGTTCTACCCTGACCTAGATACAGAGTTCTACCCTGAGAGACAGACAGAGTTCTACCCTGACCTAGAGACAGAGGTCTACCCTGAGAGACAGACAGAGTTCTACCCTGACCTAGATACAGAGTTCTACCCTGAGAGACAGACAGAGTTCTACCCTGACCTAGAGACAGAGGTCTACCCTGAGGGACAGACAGAGTTCTACCCTGACCTAGATACAGAGTTCTACCCTGAGAGACAGACAGAATTCTACCCTGAACTAGATACAGAGTTCTACCCTGAGAGACAGACAGAGTTCTACCCTGAGAGACAGACAGAGTTCTACCCCGAGAGAAAGACAGAGTTCTACCCCGAGAGAAAGACAGAGTTCTACCCAGAAAAACAGACAGTTTTCTACCCTGAGAGACAGACAGAGTTCTACCCGAGAGAAAGACAGAGTTCTACCCCGAGAGAAAGACAGAGTCCTACCCCGAGAGAAAGACAGAGTTCTACCCCGAGAGAAAGACAGAGTTCTACCCCGAGAGAAAGACAGAGTTCTACCCCGAGGGAAAGACAGAGTTCTACCCCGAGACACAGAGTTCTACCCTGAGACCCAGAGTTCTACCCCGAGACCCAGAGTTCTACCCCGAGACCCAGAGTTCTACCCCGAGTCCCAGAGCTGTTCATTGTTCTGGTGATGGTTTTAATGACTGGTCCCATTTCTACCAACGTCCTGTCAGACCTACCCAACAGGCTCCTCCAACACCGGCCTTTAGCTCTCCGCCCAACAACACTGCTGACGGAGGACTGTGACGCACATATTTTCCACCTCAGCTGGGAAGAGCAATGGACTGGTGAAGAAGGGTTATCAATCTATCATGGACACCGTGTTGGTCTGCCACACCGTGCTGCTGCTCAGAGGCTAAAGCAGAGATGGCAGAGGCATTTAGGAAAGACCACGGGTTCCCAGAGAAAACAGCTGGTGAGAAAGGTAGGAGGGTGTTTGAGTTGGTCCGATGTTTGAGCGACGTGTTATAAGATCAAATCAAAATGAAATTTATTTTATAAAGCCCTTCTTACATCAGCTGATATCTCAAAGTGCTGTACAGAAACCCAGCCTAAAAACCCCCCCACAAAACAGCAAGCAATGCAGGTGTAGAAGCACGGTGGCTAGGAAAAACTCCCCTACAAAGGCCAAGAACCTAGGAAGAAACCTAGAGAGGAACCAGGCTATGAGGGGTGGCTAGGAAAAACTCCCCTACAAAGGCCAGAACCTAGGAAGAAACCTAGAGAGGAACCAGGCTATGAGGGGTGGCCAGTCCTCTTCTGGCTGTGCCGGGTGGAGATTATAACAGAACATGGCCTAGATGTTCAAATGTTCATAAATGACCAGCAGGGTCAAATAATAATAATCACAGTGGTTGTCGAGGGTGCAACAAGTCAGCACCTCAGGAGTAAATGTCAGTTGGCTTTTTCATAGCAGATCATTGAGAGTATCTCTACCGCTCCTGCTGTCTCTAGAGAGTTGAAAACAGCAGGTCTGGGACAGGTAGCACGTCCGGTGAACAGGTCAGGGTTCCATAGCCGCAGGCAGAACAGTTGAAACTGGAGCAGCAGCACGGCCAGGTGAACTGGGGACAGCAAGGAGTCATCAAGCCAGGTAGTCCTGAGGCATGGTCCTAGGGCTCAGGTCCTCCGAGAGAAAGAAAGAAAGAGAGAAAGAGAGAATTAGAGAGAGCATATTTAAATTCACACAGGACACCGGAAAATACAAGAGAAATACTCCAGATGTGACAGACTGACCCTAGCCTACCCTAAGGTAGTGGGCTATATAGGGAATAGGCCTCTGATCTGCAGTATATAGGGAATAGGGTGTCATTTGGTCTCAGAAGATAGATCGTAACACCTTTAGATAAAATTGTAATTATTTTGACCTCTGTTCTGACCTCTGATCTGACCTCTGGTCTGACCTCTGATCTGACCTCTGGTCTGACCTCTGATCTGACCTCTGGTCTGACCTCTGGTCTGACCTCTGTTCTGAACTCTGGTCTGACCTATGATCTGACCTCTGTGTTCTCTGATCTGACCTCTGGTCTGACCTCTGATCTGACCTCTGATCTGACCTCTGATCTGACCTCTGATCTGAGCTCTTGTCTGACCTCTGATCTGACCTCTGGTCTGACCTCTGGTCTGACCTCTGTGTCCTCTGCACGGTAGCTGCAGCTGTATGAAGGAACAGGTGGAGGGTCAGACAGGAAGTCAGTGTCCCGATGTCCGGTCCATCACAGACGTCCGACCGCTCTGCCCCGTAACCTCCGTCCTCGTCTATCCACACCTGCCTTTCAACAAGAATCTACACATTTACACCCCGTCCAATCGAACGGCTTCGCCTCGGCCCCAGTTCAAGACAAACACGCGGTCGTCTCGGACGGCGGTGCGATTCAGGATCTGGACCGGATATCAGCCGATTTACCGACGGTCTGCAGGGGAGTACGTGGGTCGATCTCCAGGTGAAATAATTCCATGGCGCCCGAAGGCCGCGATTCACGTTACCTCAGAGCGGCGTTCTGTGTGAAACAGAAAAGCGCTGGGAGTCGGAGAGAGACGAGAGGTAATGAAAACACGGGTAAAAGCAGGGAGAAACCCCCCCCGCTATTTCCTCTTCCTGTAATTACCTTCTTTCTATTGGCATTCCTCCTGTTGTCGTTCTCTAAGTGATTCACAGAGCAGAGAGGGTTGGTTCATTATTCTCTAAGTGATTCACAGAGCAGAGAGGGTTGGTTCATTATTCTCTAAGTGATTCACAGAGCAGAGAGGGTTGGTTCATTATTCTCTAAGTGATTCACAGAGCAGAGAAGGGTTGGTTCATTATTCTCTAAGTGATTCACAGAGCAGAGAGGGTTGGTTCATTATTCTCTAAGTGATTCACAGAGCAGAGAGGGTTGGTTCATTATTCTCTAAGTGATTCACAGAGCAGAGATGCTGATTCATTATTCTCTAAGTGATTCACAGAGCAGAGATGCTGATTCATTATTCTCTAAGTGATTCACAGAGCAGAGATGCTGATTCATTATTCTCTAAGTGATTCACAGAGCAGAGAACAGAGAGGTTGGTTCATTATTCTCTAAGTGATTCACAGAGCAGAGAGGGTTGGTTCATTATTCTCTAAGTGATTCACAGAGCAGAGAGGGTTGGTTCATTATTCTCTAAGTGATTCACAGAGCAGAGAGGTTGGTTCATTATTCTCTAAGTGATTCACAGAGCAGAGAGGGTTGGTTCATTATTCTCTAAGTGATTCACAGAGCGGAGAGGTTGGTTCATTATTCTCTAAGTGATTCACAGAGCAGAGAAGGTTGGTTCATTATTCTCTAAGTGATTCACAGAGCAGAGAGGGTTGGTTCATTATTCTCTAAGTGATTCACAGAGCAGAGAGGTTGGTTCATTATTCTCTAAGTGATTCACAGAGCAGAGAGGGTTGGTTCATTATTCTCTAAGTGATTCACAGAGCGGAGAGGGTTGGTTCATTATTCTCTAAGTGATTCACAGAGCAGAGAGGGTTGGTTCATTATTCTCTAAGTGATTCACAGAGCAGAGATGCTGATTCATTATTCTCTAAGTGATTCACAGAGCAGAGATGCTGATTCATTATTCTCTAAGTGATTCACAGAGCAGAGATGCTGATTCATTATTCTCTAAGTGATTCACAGAGCAGAGAGGGTTGGTTCATTATTCTCTAAGTGATTCACAGAGCGGAGAGGTTGGTTCATTATTCTCTAAGTGATTCACAGAGCAGAGAGGGTTGGTTCATTATTCTCTAAGTGATTCACAGAGCAGAGAGGGTTGGTTCATTATTCTCTAAGTGATTCACAGAGCGGAGAGGTTGGTTCATTATTCTCTAAGTGATTCACAGAGCAGAGAGGGTTGGTTCATTATTCTCTAAGTGATTCACAGAGCAGAGAGGTTGGTTCATTATTCTCTAAGTGATTCACAGAGCAGAGAGGGTTGGTTCATTATTCTCTAAGTGATTCACAGAGCAGAGATGCTGATTCATTATTCTCTAAGTGATTCACAGAGCAGAGATGCTGATTCATTATTCTCTAAGTGATTCACAGAGCAGAGATGCTGATTCATTATTCTCTAAGTGATTCACAGAGCAGAGAGGGTTGGTTCATTATTCTCTAAGTGATTCACAGAGCAGAGAGGGTTGATTCATTATTCTCTAAGTGATTCACAGAGCAGAGAGGGTTGGTTCATTATTCTCTAAGTGATTCACAGAGCAGAGAGGTTGGTTCATTATTCTCTAAGTGATTCACAGAGCAGAGAGGGTTGGTTCATTATTCTCTAAGTGATTCACAGAACAGAGAGGTTGGTTCATTATTCTCTAAGTGATTCACAGAGCAGAGAGGGTTACACCTCCACACAGCTGACCATCAGCCAGACAGAGAGACAGAGCTGGTTACACCTCCACACAGCTGACCATCAGCCAGACAGAGAGACAGAGCTGGTTACTCCTCCACACAGCTGACCATCAGCCAGACAGAGCTGGTTACTCCTCCACACAGCTGACCATCAGCCAGACAGAGCTGGTTACTCCTCCACACAGCTGACCATCAGCCAGACAGAGAGACAGAGCTGGTTACTCCTCCACACAGCTGACCATCAGCCATACAGAGAGACAGAGCTGGTTACTCCTCCACACAGCTGACCATCAGCCAGACAGAGCTGGTTACTCCTCCACACAGCTGACCATCAGCCAGACAGAGAGACAGAGCTGGTTACTCCTCCACACAGCTGACCATCAGCCAGACAGAGCTGGTTACTCCTCCACACAGCTGACCATCAGCCAGACAGAGCTGGTTACACCTCCACACAGCTGACCATCAGCCAGACAGAGCAGGCTGGTTACACCTCCACACAGCTGACCATCAGCCAGACAGAGGCTGGTTACTCCTCCACACAGCTGACCATCAGCCAGACAGAGAGACAGAGCTGGTTACTCCTCCACACAGCTGACCATCAGCCAGACAGAGCTGGTTACTCCTCCACACAGCTGACCATCAGCCAGACAGAGCTGGTTACTCCTCCACACAGCTGACCATCAGCCAGACAGAGAGACAGAGCTGGTTACTCCTCCACACAGCTGACCATCAGCCAGACAGAGCTGGTTACTCCTCCACACAGCTGACCATCAGCCAGACAGAGCTGGTTACTCCTCCACACAGCTGACCATCAGCCAGACAGAGCTGGTTACTCCTCCACACAGCTGACCATCAGCCAGACAGAGAGACAGAGCTGGTTACTCCTCCACACAGCTGACCATCAGCCAGACAGAGGCTGGTTACTCCTCCACACAGCTGACCATCAGCCAGACAGAGCTGGTTACTCCTCCACACAGCTGACCATCAGCCAGACAGAGCTGGTTACTCCTCCACACAGCTGACCATCAGCCAGACAGAGCTGGTTACACCTCCACACAGCTGACCATCAGCCAGACAGAGAGACAGAGCTGGTTACTCCTCCACACAGCTGACCATCAGCCAGACAGAGCTGGTTACACCTCCACACAGCTGACCATCAGCCAGACAGAGCAGAGCTGGTTACACCTCCACACAGCTGACCATCAGCCAGACAGAGACAGAGCTGGTTACTCCTCCACACAGCTGACCATCAGCCAGACAGAGCTGGTTACACCTCCACACAGCTGACCATCAGCCAGACAGAGAGACAGAGCTGGTTACTCCTCCACACAGCTGACCATCAGCCAGACAGAGAGACAGAGCTGGTTACTCCTCCACACAGCTGACCATCAGCCAGACAGAGCTGGTTACACCTCCACACAGCTGACCATCAGCCAGACAGAGAGACAGAGCTGGTTACTCCTCCACACAGCTGACCATCAGCCAGACAGCCAGCCAAACATCCACCTTTCCTACGGCTGAGAGACGGAGACGTCATAGGAACTGTTGATGATACGTCCTCCGGGACAATTCAATGAATAAAAGCAGAAAACACGTGAAAATGATTAAAATATATACGAAAGAACCCACAAAGTATTTTAAATTTCTCTAAAGGTTTAGTGATTTTAATGATGTTAAAACAGACCACTGCAGCGTTCAGAGCGTTTAATCGGAGGTCTGGTCGCTCGTTGGGAAGAAAAACAAAACACTCGTCGGCCAAAACCGACGCGATTTCCTCTGATTAATATCATTAATAAAAAAGGTTCACCGCTGTAATAAGGATTAAGTCATAAATCAATTTTCACTCTGATTACAATCATGAATAATCCTCTACTACAGTTACTATAGTCTGGGAGAGAGTTGTTACAACCCTCATCAACAGCTCTAGTATCTATAGTAGAGCTGTTACAACCCTCATCAACAGCTCTAGTATCTATAGTAGAGCTGTTACAACCCTCATCAACAGCTCTAGTATCTATAGTAGAGTAGAGCTGTTACAACCCTCATCAACAGCTCTAGTATCTATAGTAGAGCTGTTAAAACCCTCATCAACAGCTCTAGTATCTATAGTAGAGCTGTTATAACCCTCATCTACAGCTCTAGTATCTATAGTAGAGCTGTTATAACCCTCATCAACAGCTCTAGTATCTATAGTAGAGCTGTTACAACCCTCATCAACAGCTCTAGTATCTATAGTAGAGCTGTTACAACCCTCATCAACAGCTCTAGTATCTATAGTAGAGTAGAGCTGTTACAACCCTCATCAACAGCTCTAGTATCTATAGTAGAGCTGTTACAACCCTCATCAACAGCTCTAGTATCTATAGTAGAGCTGTTACAACCCTCATCAACAGCTCTAGTATCTATAGTAGAGTAGAGCAGTTACAACCCTCATCAACAGCTGTAGTATCTATAGTAGAGCTGTTACAACCCTCATCAACAGCTGTAGTATCTATAGTAGAGCTGTTATAACCCTCATCTACAGCTCTAGTATCTATAGTAGAGCTGTTATAACCCTCATCAACAGCTCTAGCATCTATAGTAGAGTAGAGCTGTTACAACCCTCATCAACAGCTCTAGTATCTATAGTAGAGCTGTTACAACCCTCATCAACAGCTCTAGTATCTATAGTAGAGCTGTTATAACAGCTCTAGTATCTATAGTAGAGCTGTTACAACCCTCATCAACAGCTCTAGTATCTATAGTAGAGTAGAGCTGTTACAACCCTCATCAACAGCTGTAGTATCTATAGTAGAGCTGTTACAACCCTCATTAACAGCTCTAGTATCTATAGTAGAGCTGTTACAACCCTCATCAACAGCTCTAGTATCTATAGTAGAGCTGTTACAACCCTCATCAACAGCTCTAGTATCTATAGTAGAGTAGAGCTGTTACAACCCTCATCAACAGCTCTAGTATCTATAGTAGAGTAGAGCTGTTACAACCCTCATCAACAGCTCTAGTATCTATAGTAGAGTAGAGCTGTTACAACCCTCATCAACAGCTCTAGTATCTATAGTAGAGCTGTTACAACCCTCATCAACAGCTCTAGTATCTATAGTAGAGCTGTTACAACCCTCATCAACAGCTCTAGTATCTATAGTAGAGTAGAGCTGTTACAACCCTCATCAACAGCTCTAGTATCTATAGTAGAGCTGTTAAAACCCTCATCAACAGCTCTAGTATCTATAGTAGAGCTGTTATAACCCTCATCTACAGCTCTAGTATCTATAGTAGAGCTGTTACAACCCTCATCAACAGCTCTAGTATCTATAGTAGAGCTGTTACAACCCTCATCAACAGCTCTAGTATCTATAGTAGAGTAGAGCAGTTACAACCCTCATCAACAGCTGTAGTATCTATAGTAGAGCTGTTACAACCCTCATCAACAGCTGTAGTATCTATAGTAGAGCTGTTATAACCCTCATCTACAGCTCTAGTATCTATAGTAGAGCTGTTATAACCCTCATCAACAGCTCTAGCATCTATAGTAGAGTAGAGCTGTTACAACCCTCATCAACAGCTCTAGTATCTATAGTAGAGCTGTTACAACCCTCATCAACAGCTCTAGTATCTATAGTAGAGCTGTTATAACCCTCATCAACAGCTCTAGTATCTATAGTAGAGCTGTTACAACCCTCATCAACAGCTCTAGTATCTATAGTAGAGTAGAGCAGTTACAACCCTCATCAACAGCTGTAGTATCTATAGCAGAGCTGTTACAACCCTCATTAACAGCTCTAGTATCTATAGTAGAGCTGTTACAACCCTCATCAACAGCTCTAGTATCTATAGTAGAGCTGTTACAACCCTCATCAACAGCTCTAGTATCTATAGTAGAGTAGAGCTGTTACAACCCTCATCAACAGCTCTAGTATCTATAGTAGAGTAGAGCTGTTACAACCCTCATCAACAGCTCTAGTATCTATAGTAGAGTAGAGCTGTTACAACCCTCATCAACAGCTCTAGTATCTATAGTAGAGCTGTTATAACCCTCATCAACAGCTCTAGTATCTATAGTAGAGCTGTTACAACCCTCATCAACAGCTCTAGTATCTATAGTAGAGTAGAGCAGTTACAACCCTCATCAACAGCTGTAGTATCTATAGCAGAGCTGTTACAACCCTCATTAACAGCTCTAGTATCTATAGTAGAGCTGTTACAACCCTCATCAACAGCTCTATTATCTATAGTAGAGCTGTTATAACCCTCATCTACAGCTCTAGTATCTATAGTAGAGCTGTTACAACCCTCATCAACAGCTCTAGTATCTATAGTAGAGCTGTTACAACCCTCATCAACAGCTCTAGTATCTATAGTAGAGTAGAGCTGTTATAACCCTCATCAACAGCTCTAGTATCTATAGTAGAGCTGTTACAACCCTCATCTACAGCTCTAGTATCTATAGTAGAGCTGTTATAACCCTCATCTACAGCTCTAGTATCTATAGTAGAGTTGGTGGAAGGTCTACCTGGGGCAGGAATAGATTCAGTACAGAAATAGCCAGCTATCTAGACATCATTCTGAGTGGTGGGGTCTAGGACCTGGCTGAGATGTGGGGTCTAGGACCTGGCTGAGTGGTGGGGTCTAGGACCTGGCTGAGTGGTGGGGTCTAGGACCTGGCTGAGTGGTGGGGTCTAGGACCTGGCTGAGTGGTGGGGTCTAGAACCTGGCTGAATGGTGAGGTCTAGGACCTGGCTGAGTGGTAAGGGTCTAGGACCTGGCTGAGTGGTGGGGTCTAGGACCTGGCTGAGTGGTGGGGTCTAGGACCTGGCTGAGTGGTGGGGTCTAGAACCTGGCTGAATGGTGGGGTCTAGGACCTGGCTGAGTGGTGGGGTCTAGATCCCGGCTGAGTGGTGGGGTCTAGGACCTGGCTGAGTGGTGGGTCTAGGACCTGGCTGAATGGTTGGGTCTTAGACCCTTGCTGAGTGGTGGGGTCTAGGACCTGGCTGAGTGGTGGGGTCTAGGACCTGGCTGAGATGGTTGGAGTCTAGAACCTGGCTGAGTGGTGGGGTCTAGGACCTGGCTGAGTGGTGGGGTCTAGAACCTGTCGGACCTGGCTGAATGGTGGGGTTTTAGGACCTGGCTGAGTGGTGGGGTCTAGGACCGGGCTGAGTGGTGGGGTCTAGGACCTGGCTGATTGGTGGGGTCTTAGGACCTGGCTGGTGGTGGGGTCTAGAACCTGGCTGAATGGTGGGGTCTAGGACCTGGCTGAGTGGTGGGGTCTTAGGACCTGGCTGAGTGGTGGGGTCTAGGACCTGGCTGAGTGGTGGGGTCTAGAACCTGGCTGAGTGGTGGGGTCTAGGACCTGGCTGAGTGGTGAGGTCTAGGACCTGGCTGATTGGTGGGGTTTTAGTACCTGTCTGGGTGGTGGGGTCTAGAACCTGTCAGGGACCTGGCTGAATGGTGGGGTTTTAGGACCTGGCTGAGTGGTGGGGTCTAGGGACCTGGCTGAGTGGTGGGGTTTTAGGACCTGGCTGAGTGGTGGGGTCTAGGACCTGGCTGAGTGGTGGGGTCTAGAACCTGGCTGAGATGTGGGGTCTAGAACCTGGCTGAGTGGTGAGGTCTAGAACCTGGCTGAGTGGTGGGGTCTAGAACCTGTCAGGGACCTGGCTGAAGGGTGGGGTTTTAGGACCTGGCTGAGTGGTGGGGTCTAGGACCTGGCTGAGTGGTGGGGTCTAGGACCTGGCTGAGTGGTGGGGTCTAGGACCTGGCTGAATGGTGGGGTCTAGGACCTGGCTGAGTGGTGGGGTCTAGGACCTGGCTGAGTGGTGGGGTCTAGGACCTGGCTGAGTGGTGGGGTCTAGGACCTGGCTGAGTGGTGGGGTCTAGGACCTGGCTGAGTGGTGGGGTCTAGGACCTGGCTGAGTGGTGGGGTCTAGGACCTGTCAGGGACCTGGCTGAGTGGTGGGGTCTAGAACCTGGCTGAGTGGTGGGGTCTAGAACCTGGCTGAGTGGTGGGGTCTAGGACCTGGCTGAGTGGTGAGGTCAAACCTGTCAGGGACCTGGCTGAGTGGTGGGGTCTAGAACCTGGCTGAGTGGTGGGGTCTAGAACCTGGCTGAATGGTGGGGTCTAGAACCTGGCTGAGTGGTGAGGTCTAGGACCTGTCAGGGACCTGGCTGAGTGGTGGGGTTCTAGGACCTGGCTGAGTGGTGAGGTCTAGGACCTGGCTGATTGGTGGGGTTTTAGTACCTGTCTGGGTGGTGGGGTCTAGAACCTGTCAGGGACCTGGCTGAATGGTGGGGTTTTAGGACCTGGCTGAATGGTGGGGTTTTGGGACCTGGCTGAGTGGTTGGGTTTTAGGACCTGGCTGAGTGGTGGGGTCTAGGACCTGGCTGAGTGGTGGGGTCTAGAACCTGGCTGAGATGTGGGGTCTAGAACCTGGCTGAGTGGTGGGGTCTAGAACCTGGCTGAGTGGTGGGGTCTAGAACCTGTCAGGGACCTGGCTGAATGGTGGGGTTTTAGGACCTGGCTGAGTGGTGGGGTCTAGGACCTGGCTGAGTGGTGGGGTCTAGGACCTGGCTGAGTGGTGGGGTCTAGAACCTGGCTGAATGGTGGGGTCTAGGACCTGGCTGAGTGGTGGGGTCTAGGACCTGGCTGAGTGGTGGGGTCTAGGACCTGGCTGAGTGGTGGGGTCTAGAATCTGGCTGAGTGGTGGGGTCTAGGACCTGGCTGAGTGGTGGGGTCTAGGACCTGGCTGAGTGGTGGGGTCTAGGACCTGTCAGGGACCTGGCTGAGTGGTGGGGTCTAGAACCTGGCTGAGTGGTGGGGTCTAGAACCTGGCTGAGTGGTGGGGTCTAGGACCTGGCTGAGTGGTGAGGTCAATGACCTGTCAGGGACCTGGCTGAGTGGTGGGGTCTAGAACCTGGCTGAGTGGTGGGGTCTAGAACCTGGCTGAATGGTGGGGTCTAGAACCTGGCTGAGTGGTGAGGTCTAGGACCTGTCAGGGACCTGGCTGAGTGGTGGGGTCTAGGACCTGGCTGAGTGGTGAGGTCTAGGACCTGTCAGGGACCTGGCTGAGTGGTGGGGTCTTGAACCTGGCTGAGTGGTGGGGTCTAGGACCTGGCTGAGTGGTGAGGTCTAGGACCTGTCAGGGACCTGGCTGTATGGTGTGTGAATCGATGACATCTTCATGTACAGGAGGCTGCTCCCCATCTGAAGGCCTGCCCAGAGAATAGCAGAGTACAGCAGGGTCTTGAGGACTCGGATGGTGAGGGAAACCTTTCCTATCTAATCCAGAGACCTACAGAAGATATCCAGAGACCTACAGAAGATATCCAGAGATCTACAGAATAATTCCAGAGACCTACAGAAGATATGTGTAACTCTGTGTTTTTGTATGTTGTCGAACTGCTTTGCTTTATCTTGGCCAGGTCGCAATTGTAAATGAGAACTTGTTCTCAACTGGCCTACCTGGTTAAATAAAGGACTTGTTCTCAACTAGCCTACCTGGTTAAATAAAGGACTTGTTCTCAACTTGCCTACCTGGTTAAATAAAGGACTTGTTCTCAACTTGCCTACCTGGTTAAATAAAGGACTTGTTCTCAACTTGCCTACCTGGTTAAATAAAGGACTTGTTCTCAACTTGCGTACCTGGTTAAATAAAGGACTTGTTCTCAACTTGCCTACCTGGTTAAATAAAGGACTTGTTCTCAACTTGCCTACCTGGTTAAATAAAGGACTTGTTCTCAACTTGCCTACCTGGTTAAATAAAGGACTTGTTCTCAACTTGCCTACCTGGTTACTAAATAAAGGTGAAATAAAATAAAAAATAAAATAAAATATCCAGAGACCTACAGAAGATATCCAAGAGACCATCAGACCAGCAGACCATCAGACCAGCAGACCAGCAGACCAGCAGACCAGCAGACCATCAGACCAGCAGACCAGCAGACCATCAGACCATCAGACCAGCAGACCATCAGACCAGCAGACCATCAGACCATCAGACCAGCAGACCATCAGACCATCATACCAGCAGACCAGCAGACCATCAGACCAGCAGACCAGCAGACCAGCAGACCATTGAAGACCCAGTCCCTACAAAATAATGGCTTAAAAACTGGAAATCAAATCCATCGTTAAGACAGTGGAGGAATCAAATGAATTATTCTCTAAATATTGAACAAAATTGGGCTGCAGAGAGAGAGGCAGAATAGTGCCGTCTGAAGCTATATGTCACGAAGTACTGCAGCACCGGAGATGTCCAGGAGACGAGAGACCAGACGTGTTGTCAGGGGATGGGTGAGGTTACCGTGGGAACGTGCGGGTCTGAGAGGTCAGGGGATGAGTGAGGTTACCGTGGGAACATGCGGGTCTGAGGATGGGTGAGGTTACCGTGGGAACATGCGGGTCTGAGAGGTCAGGGGATGGATGAGGTTACCGTGGGAACATGTGGGTCTGAGGATGGGTGAGGTTACCGTGGGAACATGTGGGTCTGAGGATGGGTGAGGTTACCGTGGGAACATGTGGGAAAGGTTCTTCCTGGAACCCAAAGAGGTTGTTCAAAGTCTTCTCCTTTGGAGACGGCCGAAAAAACCCTTTTATCTTCTAGACAGCACCTGTTTTCCAAGAGTGTAGTCTAAGCCATAAGGCTAAACATACTTTGCCTCGGGCCGAGCCACAAAAGCCAGCTGTTCACCGCTCCCCTGTCCAAGATGTACCCCCCCCTTCCACGTTTAGAAAATACCCCTGGGGTCCAAAACACACAGCCAGCCTCAGTGCTGAAATAAATCTACATTTCCTACAGCCATTTTCTCCATTCAGCCCTCATAGATTAGTCGTCAGTCACAGTTTCAACAGCCCTTTCAGGACCTGTGGGACACGACGCCGGGTCCTGTGCTATTCTGTTACACGACGCCGGGTCCCGTGCAGTCCTGTTACACGACGCCGGGTCCTGTGCTGTCCTGTTACACGACGCCGGGTCCTGTGCTATCCTGTTACACGACGCCGGGTCCTGTCCTCTCCTGTTACACGACGCCGGGTCCTGTTACACGACGCCGGGTCCTGTGCTATCCTGTTACACGACGCCGGGTCCCGTGCTATCCTGTTACACGACGCCGGGTCCTGTCCTCTCCTGTTACACGACGCCGGGTCCTGTTACACGACGCCGGGTCCTGTGCTATCCTGTTACACGACGCCGGGTCGCGTGCTATCCTGTTACACGACGCCGGGTCCTGTGCTGTCCTGTTACACGACGCCGGGTCCCGTGCTGTCCTGTTACACAACGCCGGGTCCTGTGCTATCCTGTTACACGACGCCGGGTCCTGTTACACGACGCCGGGTCCTGTGCTATCCTGTTACACGACGGCGGGTCCCGTGCTGTCCTGTTACACGACGCTGGGTCCTGTTACACGACGCCGGGTCCTGTGCTATCCTGTTACACGACGCCGGGTCCTGTCCTCTCCTGTTACACGACGCCGGATCCTGTGCTGTCCTGTTACACGACGCCGGGTCCTGTTACACGACGCCGGGTCCTGTGCTGTCCTGTTACACGACACCGGGTCCCGTGCTGTCCTGTTACACGACGCCGGGTCCTGTGCTATCCTGTTACACGACGCCAGGTCCTGTCTTCTCCTGTTACACGACGCCGGGTCCTGTGCTGTCCTGTTACACGAAGCCGGGTCCTGTTACACGACGCCGGGTCCTGTGCTATCCTGTTACACGACGCCGGGTCCTGTCCTCTCCTGTTACACGACGCCGGGTCCTGTTACACGACGCCGGGTCCTGTGCTATCCTGTTACACGACGCCGGGTCCCGTGCTATCCTGTTACACGACGCCGGGTCCTGTGCTGTCCTGTTACACGACGCCGGGTCCTGTCCTCTCCTGTTACACGACGCCGGATCCTGTGCTGTCCTGTTACACGACGCCGGGTCCTGTTACACGACGCCGGGTCCTGTGCTGTCCTGTTACACGACGCCGGGTCCCGTGCTGTCCTGTTACACGACGCCGGGTCCTGTGCTATCCTGTTACACGACGCCAGGTCCTGTCCTCTCCTGTTACACGACGCCGGGTCCTGTGCTGTCCAGTTACACGACGCCGGGTCCTGTTACATGACGCCGGGTCCTGTGCTATCCTGTTACACGACGCCGGGTCCTGTTACACGACGCCGGGTCCTGTGCTGTCCTGTTACACAACGCCGGGTCCTGTGCTATCCTGTTACACGACGCCGGGTCCTGTTACACGACGCCGGGTCCTGTGCTATCCTGTTACACGACGCCGGGTCCCGTGCTGTCCTGTTACACGACGCTGGGTCCTGTTACACGACGCCGGGTCCTGTGCTATCCTGTTACACGACGCCGGGTCCTGTCCTCTCCTGTTACACGCGCCGGATCCTGTGCTGTCCTGTTACACGACGCCGGGTCCTGTTACACGACGCCGGGTCCTGTGCTGTCCTGTTACACGACACCGGGTCCCGTGCTGTCCTGTTACACGACGCCGGGTCCTGTGCTATCCTGTTACACGACGCCAGGTCCTGTCTTCTCCTGTTACACGACGCCGGGTCCTGTGCTGTCCTGTTACACGGCCGGGTCCTGTTACACGACGCCGGGTCCTGTGCTATCCTGTTACACGACGCCGGGTCCTGTCCTCTCCTGTTACACGACGCCGGGTCCTGTTACACGACGCCGGGTCCTGTGCTATCCTGTTACACGACGCCGGGTCCCGTGCTATCCTGTTACACGACGCCGGGTCCTGTGCTGTCCTGTTACACGACGCCGGGTCCCGTGCTGTCCTGTTACACGACGCCGGGTCCTGTGCTATCCTGTTACACGACGCCGGGTCCTATCCTCTCCTGTTACACGACGCCGGGTCCTGTGCTATTCTGTTACACGACGCCTGGTCCCGTGCTGTCCTGTTACACGACGCTGGGTCCTGTTACACGATGCCGGGTCCTGTGCTATCCTGTTACACGACGCCGGGTCCTGTCCTCTCCTGTTACACGACGCCGGATCCTGTGCTGTCCTGTTACACGACGCCGGGTCCTGTTACACGCACGCTGGGTCCTGTGCTGTCCTGTTACACGACGCCGGGTCCCGTGCTGTCCTGTTACACGACGCCGGGTCCTGTGCTATCCTGTTACACGACGCCAGGTCCTGTCCTCTCCTGTTACACGACGCCGGGTCCTGTGCTGTCCAGTTACACGACGCCGGGTCCTGTTACATGACGCCGGGTCCTGTGCTATCCTGTTACACGACGCCGGGTCCTGTTAAACGACGCCGGGTCCTGTGCTATCCTGTTACACGACGCCGGGTCCCGTGCTATCTCTGTTACACGACGCCGGGTCCTGTCCTCTCCTGTTACACGACGCCAGGTCCTGTTACACGACGCCGGGTCCTGTGCTATCCTGTTACACGACGCCGGGTCCCGTGCTATCCTGTTACACGACGCCGGGTCCTGTGCTGTCCTGTTACACGACGCCGGGTCCCGTGCTGTCCTGTTACACGACGCCGGGTCCTGTGCTATCCTGTTACACGACGCCGGGTCCTGTCCTCTCCTGTTACACGACGCCGGGTCCTGTGCTATCCTGTTACACGACGCCGGGTCCATGTGCTGTCCTGTTACACGACGCTGGGTCCTGTTACACGACGCCGGGTCCTGTGGAATCCTGTTACACGACGCCGGGTCCTGTCCTCTCCTGTTACACGACGCCAGATCCTGTGCTGTCCTGTTACACGACGCCGGGTCCTGTTACACGAAGCCGGGTCCTGTGCTGTCCTGTTACACGACGCCCGTCTCCCGTGCTGTCCTGTTACACGACGCCGGGTCCTGTGCTATCCTGTTACACGACGCCGGGTCCTGTGCTGTCCTGTTACACGACGCCGGGTCCTGTGCTATCCTGTTACACGACGCCGGGTCCTGTCCTCTCCTGTTACACGACGCCGGGTCCTGTGCTGTCCTGTTACACGACGCCGGGTCCTGTTACACGACGCCGGGTCCTGTGCTATCCTGTTACACGACGCCGGTCCTGTTACACGACGCCGGGTCCTGTGCTGTCCTGTTACACGACGCCGGGTCCCGTGCTGTCCTGTTACACGACGCCGGGTCCTGTGCTATCCTGTTACACGACGCCAGGTCCTGTCCTCTCCTGTTACACGACGCCGGGTCCTGTGCTGTCCAGTTACACGACGCCGGGTCCTGTTACATGACGCCGGGTCCTGTGCTATCCTGTTACACGACGCCGGGTCCTGTTACACGACGCCGGGTCCTGTGCTATCCTGTTAGACGACGCCGGGTCCTGTGCTATCCTGTTACACGACGCCGGGTCCTGTGCTATCCTGTTACACGACGCCGGGTCCTGTTACACGACGCCGGGTCCTGTGCTATCCTGTTACACGACGCCGGGTCCTGTGCTATCCTGTTACACGACGCCGGGTCCCGTGCTATCCTGTTACACGACGCCGGGTCCTGTCCTCTCCTGTTACACGACGCCGGGTCCTGTTACACGACGCCGGGTCCTGTGCTATCCTGTTACACGACGCCGGGTCCTGTGCTGTCCTGTTACACGACGCCGGGTCCTGTACTCTCCTGTTACATGACGCCGGGTCCCGTGCTATCTTGTTACACGACGCCGGGTCCCATGCTGTGCTGTTACAGGATGAGGTGCGGTTGCCAGGGGAGGATGAGGTGCGGTTGCCAGGGGAGGATGAGGTGCGGTTGCCGCGGTTGCCAGGGGAGGATGAGGTGCGGTTGCCAGGGGAGGATGAGGTGCGGTTGCCAAGGGAGGATGAGGAGCGGTTGCCAGGGGAGGATGAGGTGCGGTTGCCAGGGGAGGATGAGGAGCGGTTGCCAGGGGAGGATGAGGTGCGGTTGCCAGGGGAGGATGAGGTGAGACTGGCTCCAACAGGAGAGAGACTGGCTCCAACAGGAGAGAGACTGGCTCCAACAGGAGAGAGACTGGCTCCAACAGGAGAGAGACTGGCTCCAACAGGAGAGAGACTGGCTCCAACATGAACAGGAGAGAGACTGGCTCCAACAGGAGAGAGACTGGCTCCAACAGGAGAGAGACTGGCTCCAACAGGAGAGAGACTGGCTCCAACAGGAGAGAGACTGGCTCCACCATGAAGAGGAGAGAGACTGGCTCCAACAGGAGAGAGACTGGCTCCAACATGAGAGAGACTGGCTCCAACATGAGAGAGACTGGCTCCAACAGGAGAGAGACTGGCTCCAACAGGAGAGAGACTGGCTCCAACAGGAGAGAGACTGGCTCCAACAGGAAGGAGACTGGCTCCAACAGGAGAGAGACTGGCTCCAACAGGAGAGAGACTGGCTCCAACATGAACAGGAGAGTCACTGGCTCCAACAGGAGAGAGACTGGCTCCAACAGGAGAGAGACTGGCTCAAACAGGAGAGAGACTGGCTCAAACAGGAGAGAGACTGGCTCCAACAGGAGAGAGACTGGCTCCAACAGGAGAGAGACTGGCTCCAACATGAACAGGAGAGAGACTGGCTCCAACATGAACAGGAGAGAGACTGGCTCCAACAGGAGAGAGACTGGCTCCAACAGGAGAGAGACTGGCTCCAACAGGAGAGAGACTGGCTCCAACATGAACAGGAGAGAGACTGGCTCCAACATGAACAGGAGAGACTGGCTCCAACAGGAGAGAGACTGGCTCCAACAGGAGAGAGACTGGCTCCAACAGGAGAGAGATTGGCTCCAACAGGAGAGAGACTGGCTCCAACAGGAGAGAGACTGGCTCCAACATGAGAGAGACTGGCTCCAACATGAATAGGAGAGAGACTGGCTCCAACAGGAGAGAGACTGGCTCCAACAGGAATAGGAGAGAGACTGGCTCCAACAGGAGAGAGACTGGCTCCAACATGAACAGGAGAGAGACTGGCTCCAACAGGAGAGAGACTGGCTCCAACAGGAGAGAGACTGGCTCCAACAGGAGAGAGACTGGCTCCAACATGAATAGGAGAGTGACTGGCACCAACATGAACAGGAGAGAGACTGGCTCAAACAGGAGAGAGACTGGCTCCAACAGGAGAGAGACTGGCTCCAACAGGAGAGAGACTGGCTCCAACAGGAGAGAGACTGGCTCCACAATGAAGAGGAGAGAGACTGGCTCCAACAGGAGAGAGACTGGCTCCAACATGAGAGAGACTGGCTCCAACATGAGAGAGACTGGCTCCAACAGGAGAGAGACTGGCTCCAACAGGAGAGAGACTGGCTCCAACAGGAGAGAGACTGGCTCCAACAGGAGGGAGACTGGCTACAACAGGAGAGAGACTGGCTCCAACAGGAGAGAGACTGGCTCCAACATGAACAGGAGAGTCACTGGCTCCAACAGGAGAGAGACTGGCTCCAACAGGAGAGAGACTGGCTCAAACAGGAGAGAGACTGGCTCCAACAGGAGAGAGACTGGCTCCAACATGAACAGGAGAGAGACTGGCTCCAACATGAACAGGAGAGAGACTGGCTCCAACAGGAGAGAGACTGGCTCCAACAGGAGAGAGACTGGCTCCAACAGGAGAGAGACTTGCTCCAACATGAATAGAAGAGAGACTGGCTCCAACAGGAGAGAGACTGGCTCCAACAGGAGAGAGACTGGCTCCAACAGGAGAGAGACTGGCTCCAACATGAACAGGAGAGAGACTGGCTCCAACATGAATTGGAGAGACTGGCTCCAACAGGAGAGAGACTGGCTCCAACAGGAGAGAGACTGGCCCCAACAGGAGAGAGATTGGCTCCAACAGGAGAGAGACTGGCTCCAACAGGAGAGAGACTGGCTCCAACATGAGAGAGACTGGCTCCAACATGAATAGGAGAGAGACTGGCTCCAACAGGAGAGAGACTGGCTCCAACAGGAGAGAGACTGACTCCAATAGGTGAGAGACTGGCTCCAACAGGAGAGAGACTGGCTCCAACAGGAGAGAGACTGGCTCCAACATGAATAGGAGAGAGACTGGCTCCAACATGAACAGGAGAGAGACTGTCTCCAACAGGAGAGAGACTGTCTCCAACAGGAGAGAGACTGGCTCCAACAGGAGAGAGACTGGCTCCAACAGGAGAGAGACTGGCTCCAACAGGAATAGGAGAGAGACTGGCTCCAACAGGAGAGAGACTGGCTCCAACAGGAGAGAGACTGGCTCCAACAGGAGAGAGACTGGCTCCAACATGAATAGGAGAGAGACTGGCTCCAACAGGAGAGAGACTGGCTCCAACAGGAATAGGAGAGAGACTGGCTCCAACAGGAGAGATACTGGCTCCAACAGGAGAGAGACTGGCTCCAACATGAACAGGAGAGAGACTGGCTCCAACAGGAGAGAGACTGGCTCCAACAGGAGAGAGACTGGCTCCAACAGGAGAGAGACTGGCTCTAACATGAATAGGAGAGTGACTATCACCAACATGAACAGGAGAGAGACTGGCTCAAACAGGAGAGAGACTGGCTCCAACAGGAGAGAGACTGACTCCAACATGAACAGAAGAGAGACTGGCTCCAACAGGAGAGAGACTGGCTCCAACATGAACAGGAGAGAGACTGGCTCCAACAGGAGAGAGACTGGCTCCAAAAGGAGAGAGACTGACTCCAACATGAACAGAAGAGAGACTGGCTCCAAAAGGAGAGATACTGGCTCCAATAGGAGAGAGACTGGCTCCAACATGAACAGGAGAGAGACTGCCTCCAACAGGAGAGAGACTGGCTCCAACAGGAGAGAGACTGGCTCCAACATGAGAGAGACTGGCTCCAACAGGAGAGAGACTGACTCCAACATGAGAGAGACTGGCTCCAACAGGAGAGAGACTGGCTCCAACATGAGAGAGACTGGCTCCAACAGGAGAGAGACTGGCTCCAACATGAATAGGAGAGAAACTGTCTCCAACATGAACTGGAGAGAGACTGGCTCCAACAGGAGAGTAGGCCTGGCTCCAACAGGAGAGAGACTGGCTCCAACAGGAGAGAGACTGAGTCCAACAGGAGAGAGACTGGCTCCAACAGGAGAGAGACTGACTCCAACAGAAGAGAGACTGGCTCCAACAGGAGAGAGACTGACTCCAACAGGAGAGAGACTGGCTCCAACAGGAGAGAGACTGGCTCCAACAGGAGAGAGACTGACTCCAACAGGAGAGAGACTGGCTCCAACATGAACAGGAGAGAGACTGGTTCCAACATGAATAGGAGAGAGACTGGCTCCAACAGGAGAGAGACTGGCTCCAACATGAATAGGAGAGAGACTGGCTCCAACAGGAGAGAGACTGGCTCCAACAGGAGAGACACTGGCTCCAATAGGAGAGAGACTGGCTCAAACATGAACAGGAGAGAGACTGGCTCCAACAGGAGAGATACTGGCTCCAACAGGAGAGAGACTGGCTCCAACATGAACAGGAGAGAGACTGGCTCCAACAGGAGAAAGACTGGCTCCAACAGGAGAGAGACTGGCTCCAACAGGAGAGAGACTGGCTCCAACATGAACAGGAGAGAGACTGGCTCCAACAGGAGAGAGACTGGCTCCAACAGGAGAGAGACTGACTCCAACAGGAGAGAGACTGGCTCCAACAGGAGAGACACTGACTCCAACAGGAGAGAGACTGGCTCCAACAGGAGAGAGACTGACTCCAACAGGAGAGAGACTGGCTCCAACATGAACAGGAGAGAGACTGGCTCCAACATGAACAGGAGAGAGACTGGTTCCAACATGAATAGGAGAGAGACTGGCTCCAACAGGAGAGAGACTGGCTCCAACATGAATAGGAGAGAGACCGGCTCCAACAGGAGAGAGACTGGCTCCAACATGAATAGGAGAGAGACTGGCTCCAACAGGAGAGAGACTGGCTCCAACAGGAGAGACACTGGCTCCAATAGGAGAGAGACTGGCTCAAACATGAACAGGAGAGAGACTGGCTCCAACAGGAGAGATACTGGCTCCAACAGGAGAGAGACTGGCTCCAACATGAACAGGAGAGAGACTGGCTCCAACAGGAGAAAGACTGGCTCCAACAGGAGAGAGACTGGCTCCAACAGGAGAGAGACTGGCTCCAACATGAACAGGAGAGAGACTGGCTCCAACAGGAGAGAGACTGGCTCCAACAGGAGAGAGACTGACTCCAACAGGAGAGAGGGTCTGGCTCCAACAGGAGAGAGACTGGCTCCAACAGGAGAGAGACTGACTCCAACAGGAGAGAGACTGGCTCCAACAGGAGAGAGACTGACTCCAACAGGAGAGAGACTGGCTCCAACAGGAGAGAGACTGACTCCAACAGGAGAGAGACTGGCTCCAACAGGAGAGAGACTGGCTCCAACAGGAGAGAGACTGATTCCAACATGAATAGGAGAGAGACTGGCTCCAACATGAATAGAAGAGAGACTGGCTCCAACATGAGAGAGACTGGCTCCAACAGGAGAGAGACTGGCTCCAACATGAACAGGAGAGAGGCTGGCTCCAACATGAATAGGAGAGAGACTGGCTCCAACAGGAGAGAGACTGGCTCCAACATGAATAGGAGAGAGACTGGCTCCAACAGGAGAGATACTGGCTCCAACATGAATAGGAGAGAGACTGGCTCCAACAGGAGAGAGACTGGCTCCAACATGAGAGAGACTGGCTCCAACAGGAGAGAGACTGGCTCCAACATGAGAGAGACTGGCTCCAACAGGAGAGAGACTGGCTCCAACATGAATAGGAGAGAAACTGGCTCCAACATGAACTGGAGAGAGACTGGCTCCAACAGGAGAGTAGGCCTGGCTCCAACAGGAGAGAGACTGGCTCCAACAGGAGAGAGACTGAGTCCAACAGGAGAGAGACTGGCTCCAACAGGAGAGAGACTGACTCCAACAGGAGAGAGACTGGCTCCAACAGGAGAGAGACTGACTCCAACAGGAGAGAGACTGGCTCCAACAGGAGAGAGACTGGCTCCAACAGGAGAGAGACTGACTCCAACAGGAGAGAGACTGGCTCCAACATGAACAGGAGAGAGACTGGCTCCAACATGAACAGGAGAGAGACTGGTTCCAACATGAATAGGAGAGAGACTGGCTCCAACAGGAGAGAGACTGGCTCCAACATGAATAGGAGAGAGACTGGCTCCAACAGGAGAGAGACTGGCTCCAACATGAATAGGAGAGAGACTGGCTCCAACAGGAGAGAGACTGGCTCCAACAGGAGAGACACTGGCTCCAATAGGAGAGAGACTGGCTCAAACATGAACAGGAGAGAGACTGGCTCCAACAGGAGAGATACTGGCTCCAACAGGAGAGAGACTGGCTCAAACATGAACAGGAGAGAGACTGGCTCCAACAGGAGAAAGACTGGCTCCAACATGAGAGAGACTGGCTCCAACAGGAGAGAGACTGGCTCCAACATGAACAGGAGAGAGACTGGCTCCAACAGGAGAGAGACTGGCTCCAACAGGAGAGAGACTGACTCCAACAGGAGAGAGACTGGCTCCAACAGGAGAGACACTGACTCCAACAGGAGAGAGACTGGCTCCAACAGGAGAGAGACTGACTCCAACAGGAGAGAGACTGGCTCCAACATGAACAGGAGAGAGACTGGCTCCAACATGAACAGGAGAGAGACTGGTTCCAACATGAATAGGAGAGAGACTGGCTCCAACAGGAGAGAGACTGGCTCCAACATGAATAGGAGAGAGACTGGCTCCAACAGGAGAGAGACTGGCTCCAACATGAATAGGAGAGAGACTGGCTCCAACATGAACAGGAGAGAGACTGGCTCCAACAGGAGAGAGACTGACTCCAACAGGAGAGAGGGTCTGGCTCCAACAGGAGAGAGACTGGCTCCAACAGGAGAGAGACTGACTCCAACAGGAGAGAGACTGGCTCCAACAGGAGAGAGACTGACTCCAACAGGAGAGAGACTGGCTCCAACAGGAGAGAGACTGACTCCAACAGGAGAGAGACTGGCTCCAACAGGAGAGAGACTGGCTCCAACAGGAGAGAGACTGATTCCAACATGAATATGAGAGAGACTGGCTCCAACATGAATAGAAGAGAGACTGGCTCCAACATGAGAGAGACTGGCTCCAACAGGAGAGAGACTGGCTCCAACATGAACAGGAGAGAGGCTGGCTCCAACATGAATAGGAGAGAGACTGGCTCCAACAGGAGAGAGACTGGCTCCAACATGAATAGGAGAGAGACTGGCTCCAACAGGAGAGATACTGGCTCCAACATGAATAGGAGAGAGACTGGCTCCAACAGGAGAGAGACTGGCTCCAACATGAATAGGAGAGAGACTGGATCCAACAGGAGAGAGACTGGCTCCAACATGAATAGGAGAGAGACTGGCTCCAACTGGAGAGAGACTGACTCCAACATGAGAGAGACTGGCTCCAACAGGAGAGAGACTGGCTCCAACATGAGAGAGACTGGCTCCAACAGGAGAGAGACTGGCTCCAACATGAATAGGAGAGAAACTGGCTACAACATGAACTGGAGAGAGACTGGCTCCAACAGGAGAGTAGGCCTGGCTCCAACAGGAGAGAGACTGGCTCCAACAGGAGAGAGACTGACTCCAACAGGAGAGAGACTGGCTCCAACAGGAGAGAGACTGACTCCAACAGGAGAGAGACTGGCTCCAACAGGAGAGAGACTGACTCCATAAGGAGAGAGACTGGCTCCAACAGGAGAGAGACTGGCTCCAACAGGATAGAGACTGACTCCAACAGGAGAGAGACTGGCTCCAACATGAACAGGAGAGAGACTGGCTCCAACATGAACAGGAGAGAGACTGGTTCCAACATGAATAGGAGAGAGACTGGCTCCAACAGGAGAGAGACTGGCTCCAACATGAATAGGAGAGAGACTGGCTCCAACAGGAGAGAGACTGGCTCCAACATGAATAGGAGAGAGACTGGCTCCAACAGGAGAGAGACTGGCTCCAACAGGAGAGACACTGGCTCCAATAGGAGAGAGACTGGCTCAAACATGAACAGGAGAGAGACTGGCTCCAACAGGAGAGATACTGGCTCCAACAGGAGAGAGACTGGCTCCAACATGAACAGGAGAGAGACTGGCTCCAACAGGAGAAAGACTGGCTCCAACAGGAGAGAGACTGGCTCCAACAGGAGAGAGACTGGCTCCAACATGAACAGGAGAGAGACTGGCTCCAACAGGAGAGAGACTGGCTCCAACAGGAGAGAGACTGACTCCAACAGGAGAGAGACTGGCTCCAACAGGAGAGAGACTGATTCCAACATGAATAGGAGCGAGACTGGCTCCAACATGAATAGAAGAGAGACTGGCTCCAACAGGAGAGAGACTGGCTCCAACAGGAGAGAGACTGGCTCCAACATGAACAGGAGAGAGACTGGCTCCAACATGAACAGGAGAGAGACTGGCTTCAACATGAATAGGAGAGAGACTGGCTCCAACAGGAGAGAGACTGGCTCCAACATGAATAGGAGAGAGACTGGCTCCAACAGGAGAGAGACTGGCTCCAACATGAATAGGAGAGAGACTGGCTCCAACAGGAGAGAGACTGGCTCCAAAAGGAGAGATACTGGCTCCAATAGGAGAGAGACTGGCTCCAACATGAACAGGAGAGAGACTGGCTCAAACAGGAGAGTGACTGGCTCCAACAGGAGAGAGACTGGCTCCAACAGGAGAGAGACTGACTCCAACAGGAGAGAGACTGACTCCAACAGGAGAGAGACTGGCTCCAACAGGAGAGAGACTGACTCCAACATTAGAGAGACTGGCTCCAACAGGAGAGAGACTGATTCCAACATGAATAGGAGAGAGACTGGCACCAAAATGAATAGAAGAGAGACTGGCTCCAACAGGAGAGAGACTGGCTCCAACATGAACAGGAGAGAGACTGGTTCCAACATGAATAGGAGAGAGAGCTGGCTCCAACAGGAGAGAGACTGGCTCCAACATGAATAGGAGAGAGACTGGCTCCAACAGGAGAGAGACTGGCTCCAACATGAATAGGAGAGAGACTGGCTCCAACAGGAGAGAGACTGGCTCCAACAGGAGAGACACTGGCTCCAATAGGAGAGAGACTGGCTCAAACATGAACAGGAGAGAGACTGGCTCCAACAGGAGAGATACTGGCTCCAACAGGAGAGAGACTGGCTCCAACATGAACAGGAGAGAGACTGGCTCCAACAGGAGAAAGACTGGCTCCAACAGGAGAGAGACTGGCTCCAACAGGAGAGAGACTGGCTCCAACATGAACAGGAGAGAGACTGGCTCCAACAGGAGAGAGACTGGCTCCAACAGGAGAGAGACTGACTCCAACAGGAGAGAGACTGGCTCCAACAGGAGAGAGACTGGCTCCAACAGGAGAGAGACTGGCTCCAAAAGGAGAGATACTGGCTCCAATAGGAGAGAGACTGGCTCCAACATGAACAGGAGAGAGACTGGCTCAAACAGGAGAGTGACTGGCTCCAACAGGAGAGAGACTGGCTCCAACAGGAGAGAGACTGACTCCAACAGGAGAGAGACTGACTCCAACAGGAGAGAGACTGGCTCCAACAGGAGAGAGACTGACTCCAACATTAGAGAGACTGGCTCCAACAGGAGAGAGACTGATTCCAACATGAATAGGAGAGAGACTGGCACCAAAATGAATAGAAGAGAGACTGGCTCCAACAGGAGAGAGACTGGCTCCAACATGAACAGGAGAGAGACTGGTTCCAACATGAATAGGAGAGAGACTGGCTCCAACAGGAGAGAGACTGGCTCCAACATGAATAGGAGAGAGACTGGCTCCAACAGGAGAGAGACTGGCTCCAACATGAATAGGAGAGAGACTGGCTCCAACAGGAGAGAGACTGGCTCCAACAGGAGAGACACTGGCTCCAATAGGAGAGAGACTGGCTCAAACATGAACAGGAGAGAGACTGGCTCCAACAGGAGAGATACTGGCTCCAACAGGAGAGAGACTGGCTCCAACATGAACAGGAGAGAGACTGGCTCCAACAGGAGAAAGACTGGCTCCAACAGGAGAGAGACTGGCTCCAACAGGAGAGAGACTGGCTCCAACATGAACAGGAGAGAGACTGGCTCCAAAAGGAGAGAGACTGGCTCCAACAGGAGAGAGACTGACTCCAACAGGAGAGAGACTGGCTCCAACAGGAGAGAGACTGATTCCAACATGAATAGGAGCGAGACTGGCTCCAACATGAATAGAACAGAGACTGGCTCCAACAGGAGAGAGACTGGCTCCAACAGGAGAGAGACTGGCTCCAACATGAACAGGAGAGAGACTGGCTCCAACATGAACAGGAGAGAGACTGGCTCCAACATGAATAGGAGAGAGACTGGCTCCAACAGGAGAGAGACTGGCTCCAACATGAATAGGAGAGAGACTGGCTCCAACAGGAGAGAGACTGGCTCCAACATGAATAGGAGAGAGACTGGCTCCAACAGGAGAGAGACTGGCTCCAAAAGGAGAGATACTGGCTCCAATAGGAGAGAGACTGGCTCCAACATGAACAGGAGAGAGACTGGCTCAAACAGGAGAGAGACTGGCTCCAACAGGAGAGAGACTGGCTCCAACAGGAGAGAGACTGACTCCAACAGGAGAGAGACTGACTCCAACAGGAGAGAGACTGGCTCCAACAGGAGAGAGACTGACTCCAACAGGAGAGAGACTGGCTCCAACAGGAGAGAGACTGATTCCAACATGAATAGGAGAGAGACTGGCTCCAAAATGAATAGAAGAGAGACTGGGTCCAACAGGAGAGAGACTGGCTCCAACAGGAGAGAGACTGGCTCCAACATGAACAGGAGTTAGACTGGCTCCAACATGAACAGGAGAGAGACTGGCTCCAACATGAATAGGAGAGAGACTGGCTCCAACAGGAGAGAGACTGACTCCAACATGAGAGAGACTGGCTCCAACAGGAGAGAGACTGGCTCCAACAGGAGAGAGACTGGCTCCAACAGGAGAGAGACTGGCTCCAACATGAACAGGAGAGAGACTGGCTCCAACAGGAGACAGACTGGCTCCAACAGGAGAGAGACTGGCTCCAACATGAAAAGGATATAGACTGGCTCCAACATGAACAGGAGAGAGACTGGTTCCAACAGGAGAGTAGGCCTGGCTCCAACAGGAGAGAGACTGGCTCCAACAGGAGAGAGACTGACTCCAACAGGAGAGAGACTGGCTCCAACAGGAGAGAGACTGACTCCAAAAGGAGAGAGACTGGCTCCAACAGGAGAGAGACTAACTCCAACAGGAGAGAGACTGGCTCCAACAGGAGAGAGACTGGCTCCAACAGGAGAGAGACTGACTCCAACAGGAGAGAGACTGGCTCCAACAGGAGAGAGACTGACTCCAACAGGAGAGAGAATGGCTCCAACAGGAGAGAGACTGACTCCAACAGGACAGAGACTGGCTCCAACAGGAGAGAGACTGGCTCCAACAGGAGAGAGACTGATTCCAACATGAATAGGAGAGAGACTGGCTCCAACAGGAGAGAGACTGATTCCAACATGAATAGGAGAGAGACTGGCTCCAACATGAATAGAAGAGAGACTGGGTCGAACAGGAGAGAGACTGGCTCCAACAGGAGAGAGACTGGCTCCAACATGAACAGGAGAGAGACTGGCTCCAACATGAATAGGAGAGAGACTGGCTCCAACAGGAGAGAGACTGGCTCCAACATGAATAGGAGAGAGACTGGCTCCAACAGGAGAGAGACTGGCTCCAACATGAATAGGAGAGAGACTGGCTCCAACAGGAGAGAGACTGGCTCCAATAGGAGAGAGACTGACTCAAACATGAACAGGAGAGAGACTGGCTCCAACAGGAGAGATACTGGCTCCAACAGGAGAGAGACTGGCTCCAACATGAACAGGAGAGAGACTGGCTCCAACAGGAGAGAGACTGGCTCCAACAGGAGAGAGACTGGCTCCAACATGAACAGGAGAGAGACTGGCTCCAACAGGAGAGAGACTGGCTCCAACATGAACAGGAGAGAGACTGGCACCAACATGAACAGGAGAGAGACTGGCTCCAACAGGAGAGAGACTGGCTCCAACAGGAGAGAGACTGACTCCAACATGAACAGCAGAGAGACTGGCTCCAACAGGAGAGAGACTGGCTCCAACAGGAGAGAGACTGACTCCAACATGAACAGAAGAGAGACTGGCTCCAAAAGGAGAGATACTGGCTCCAATAGGAGAGAGACTGGCTCCAACATGAACAGGAGAGAGACTGGCTCCAACAGGAGAGAGACTGGCTCCAACATGAGAGAGACTGGCTCCAACAGGAGAGAGACTGGCTCCAACAGGAGAGAGACTGGCTCCAACAGGAGAGAGACTGATTCCAACATGAATAGGAGAGAGACTGGCTCCAACATGAATAGAAGAGAGACTGGGTCGAACAGGAGAGAGACTGGCTCCAACAGAAGAGAGACTGGCTCCAACATGTACAGGAGAGAGACTGGCTTCAACATGAATAGGAGAGAGACTGGCTCCAACAGGAGAGAGACTGGCTCCAACATGAATAGGAGAGAGACTGGCTCCAACAGGAGAGAGACTGGCTCCAACATGAATAGGAGAGAGACTGGCTCCAACAGGAGAGAGACTGGCTCCAACAGGAGAGACACTGGCTCCAATAGGAGAGAGACTGACTCAAACATGAACAGGAGAGAGACTGGCTCCAATAGGAGAGATACTGGCTCCAACAGGAGAGAGACTGGCTCCAACATGAACAGGAGAGAGACTGGCTCCAACAGGAGAGAGACTGGCTCCAACAGGAGAGAGACTGGCTCCAACATGAACAGGAGAGAGACTGACTCCAACAGGAGAGAGACTGGCTCCAACATGAACAGGAGAGAGACTGGCACCAACATGAACAGGAGAGAGACTGGCTCCAACAGGAGAGAGACTGGCTCCAACAGGAGAGAGACTGGCTCCAACATGAACAGGAGAGAGACTGGCTCCAACATGAACAGGAGAGAGACTGGCTCCAACAGGAGAGAGACTGGCTCCAACATGAATAGGAGAGAGACTGGCTCCAACAGGAGAGAGACTCACTCCAACAGGAGAGAGACTGGCTCCAACAGGAGAGAGACTGACTCCAACAGGAGAGAGACTGACTCCAACAGGAGAGAGACTGGCTCCAACAGGAGAGAGACTGACTCCAACAGGAGAGAGACTGGCTCCAACAGGAGAGAGACTGGCTCCAACATGAACAGGAGAGAGACTGGCTCCAACAGGAGAGAGCCTGGCTCCAACAGGAGAGAGACTGGCTCCAACAGAAGAGAGACTGACTCCAACAGGAGAGAGACTGGCTCCAACAGGAGAGAGACTGACTCCAACAGGAGAGAGACTGGCTCCAACAGGAGAGAGACTGATTCCAACATGAACAGGAGAGAGACTGGCTCCAACATGAACAGGAGAGAGACTGGCTCCAACATGAATAGGAGAGAGACTGGCTCCAACAGGAGAGAGACTGGCTCCAACATGAATAGGAGAGAGACTGGCTCCAACAGGAGAGAGACTCACTCCAACAGGAGAGAGACTGGCTCCAACATGAGAGAGACTCACTCCAACAGGAGAGAGACTGACTCCAACAGGAGAGAGACTGGCTCCAACAGGAGAGAGACTCACTCCAACAGGAGAGAGACTGGCTCCAACATGAGAGAGACTCACTCCAACAGGAGAGAGACTGACTCCAACAGGAGAGAGACTGGCTCCAACAGGAGAGAGACTGGCTCCAACAGGAGAGAGACTGACTCCAACAGGAGAGAGACTGGCTCCAACAGGAGAGAGACTGGCTCCAACATGAACAGGAGAGAGACTGGCTCCAACATGAATAGGAGAGAGACTGGCTCCAACAGGAGAGAGACTGGCTCCAACATGAATAGGAGAGAGACTATCATCAACAGGAGAGAGTCTGGCTCCACCATGAATAGGAGAGAGACTGGCTCCAACAGGAGAGACACTGGCTCCAATAGGAGAGAGACTGGCTCAAACATGAACAGGAGAGAGACTGGCTCCAACAGGAGAGATACTGGCTCCAACAGGAGAGAGACTGGCTCCAACATGAACAGGAGAGAGACTGGCTCCAACAGGAGAAAGACTGGCTCCAACAGGAGAGAGACTGGCTCCAACAGGAGAGAGACTGGCTCCAACAGGAGAGAGACTGGCTCCAACATGAATAGGAGAGAGACTGGCACCAACATGAACAGGAGAGAGACTTGCTCCAACAGGAGAGAGACTGGCACCAACATGAACAGAAGAGAGACTGGCTCCAAAAGGAGTGAGACTGGCTCCAACATGAACAGGAGAGAGACTGGCTCCAACAGGAGAGAGACTGACTCCAACATGAGAGAGACTGGCTCCAACAGGAGAGAGACTGGCTCCAACATGAGAGAGACTGGCTCCAACAGGAGAGAGACTGGCTCCAACAGGAGAGAGACTGGCTCCAACATGAACAGGAGAGAGACTGGCTCCAACAGGAGAGAGACTGGCTCCAACAGGAGAGAGACTGGCTCCAACATGAATAGGAGAGAGACTGGCTCCAACATGAACAGGAGAGAGACTGGCTCCAACAGGAGAGAGCCTGGCTCCAACAGGAGAGAGACTGGCTCCAACAGGAGAGAGACTGACTCCAACAGGAGAGAGACTGGCTCCAACAGGAGAGAGACTGACTCCAACAGGAGAGAGACTGGCTCCAACAGGAGAGAGACTGACTCCAACAGGAGAGAGACTGGCTCCAACAGGAGAGAGACTGGCTCCAACATGAACAGGAGAGAGACTGGCTCCAACATGAATAGGAGAGAGACTGGCTCCAACAGGAGAGAGACTGGCTCCAACATGAATAGGAGAGAGACTGGCTCCAACAGGAGAGAGACTCACTCCAACAGGAGAGAGACTGGCTCCAACAGGAGAGAGACTGACTCAACAGGAGAGAGACTGACTCCAACAGGAGAGAGACTGGCTCCAACAGGAGAGAGACTGACTCCAACAGGAGAGAGACTGGCTCCAACATGAACAGGAGAGAGACTGGCTCCAACAGGAGAGAGCCTGGCTCCAACAGGAGAGAGACTGGCTCCAACAGGAGAGAGACTGGCTCCAACAGGAGAGAGACTGGCTCCAACAGGAGAGAGACTGACTCCAACAGGAGAGAGACTGGCTCCAACAGGAGAGAGACTGACTCCAACATGAATAGGAGAGAGACTGGCTCCAACATGAATAGAAGAGACTGGCTCCAACAGGAGAGAGACTGGCTCCAACAGGAGAGAGACTGGCTCCAACATGAACAGGAGAGAGACTGGCTCCAACATGAACAGGAGAGAGACTGGCTCCAACATGAATAGGAGAGAGACTGGCTCCAACAGGAGAGAGACTGGCTCCAACATGAATAGGAGAGAGACTGGCTCCAACAGGAGAGAGACTCACTCCAACAGGAGAGAGACTGGCTCCAACAGGAGAGAGACTCACTCCAACAGGAGAGAGACTGACTCCAACAGGAGAGAGACTGGCTCCAACAGGAGAGAGACTGGCTCCAACAGGAGAGAGACTGACTCCAACAGGAGAGAGACTGGCTCCAACAGGAGAGAGACTGGCTCCAACAGGAGAGAGACTGGCTCCAACATGAACAGGAGAGAGACTGGCTCCAACATGAACAGGAGAGAGACTGGCTCCAACATGAATAGGAGAGAGACTGGCTCCAACAGGAGAGAGACTGGCTCCAACATGAATAGGAGAGAGACTGGCTCCAACAGGAGAGAGACTCACTCCAACAGGAGAGAGACTGGCTCCAACAGGAGAGAGACTGACTCCAACAGGAGAGAGACTGACTCCAACAGGAGAGAGACTGGCTCCAACAGGAGAGAGACTGACTCCAACAGGAGAGAGACTGGCTCCAACAGGAGAGAGACTGGCTCCAACATGAACAGGAGAGAGACTGGCTCCAACAGGAGAGAGCCTGGCTCCAACAGGAGAGAGACTGGCTCCAACAGGAGAGAGACTGACTCCAACAGGAGAGAAACTGGCTCCAACAGGAGAGAGACTGACTCCAACAGGAGAGAGACTGGCTCCAACAGGAGAGAGACTGATTCCAACATGAATAGGAGAGAGACTGGCTCCAACATGAATAGAAGAGAGACTGGCTCCAACAGGAGAGAGACTGGCTCCAACAGGAGAGAGACTGGCTCCAACATGAACAGGAGAGAGACTGGCTCCAACATGAACAGGAGAGAGACTGGCTCCAACATGAATAGGAGAGAGACTGGCTCCAACAGGAGAGAGACTGGCTCCAACATGAATAGGAGAGAGACTGGCTCCAACAGGAGAGACTCACTCCAACAGGAGAGAGACTGGCTCCAACAGGAGAGAGACTCACTCCAACAGGAGAGAGACTGACTCCAACAGGAGAGAGACTGGCTCCAACAGGAGAGAGACTGGCTCCAACAGGAGAGAGACTGACTCCAACAGGAGAGAGACTGGCTCCAACAGGAGAGAGACTGGCTCCAACATGAACAGGAGAGAGACTGGCTCCAACATGAATAGGAGAGAGACTGGCTCCAACAGGAGAGAGACTGGCTCCAACATGAATAAGAGAGAGACTGTCTCCAACAGGAGAGAGTCTGGCTCCAACATGAATAGGAGAGAGACTGGCTCCAACAGGAGAGAGACTGGCTCCAACAGGAGAGACACTGGCTCCAATAGGAGAGAGACTGGCTCCAACATGAATAGGAGAGAGACTATCATCAACAGGAGAGAGTCTGGCTCCACCATGAATAGGAGAGAGACTGGCTCCAACAGGAGAGAGACTGGCTCCAACAGGAGAGACACTGGCTCCAATAGGAGAGAGACTGGCTCAAACATGAACAGGAGAGAGACTGGCTCCAACAGGAGAGAGACTGGCTCCAACAGGAGAGACACTGGCTCCAATAGGAGAGAGACTGGCTCAAACATGAACAGGAGAGAGACTGGCTCCAACAGGAGAGAGACTTGCTCCAACAGGAGAGAGACTGGCTCCAACATGAACAGGAGAGAGACTGGCTCCAACAGGAGAAAGACTGGCTCCAACAGGAGAGAGACTGGCTCCAACAGGAGAGAGCTGGCTCCAACATGAATAGGAGAGAGACTGGCACCAACATGAACAGGAGAGAGACTTGCTCCAACAGGAGAGAGACTGGCTCCAACATGAACAGAAGAGAGACTGGCACCAAAAGGAGTGAGACTGGCTCCAACATGAACAGGAGAGAGACTGGCTCCAACAGGAGAAAGACTGGCTCCAACAGGAGAGAGACTGGCTCCAACAGGAGAGAGACTGGCTCCAACATGAACAGGGAGAGAGACTGGCACCAACATGAACAGGGAGAGACTTGCTCCAACAGGAGAGAGACTGGCTCCAACATGAACAGAAGAGAGACTGGCACCAAAAGGAGTGAGACTGGCTCCAACATGAACAGGAGAGACTGGCTCCAACAGGAGAGAGACTGACTCCAACATGGAGAGAGACTGGCTCCAACAGGAGAGAGAACTGGCTCCAACAGGAGAGAGACTGGCTCCAACAGGAGAGAGACTGGCTCCAACAGGAGAGAGACTGGCTCCAACATGAACAGGAGAGAGACTGGCTCCAAAAGGAGAGAGACTGGCTCCAACATGAATAGAAGAGAGACTGGCTCCAACATGAACAGGAGAGAGACTGGCTCCAACAGGAGAGAGCCTGGCTCCAACAGGAGAGAGACTGGCTCCAACAGGAGAGAGACTGACTCCAACAGGAGAGAGACTGGCTCCAACAGGAGAGAGACTGACTCCAACAGGAGAGAGACTGGCTCCAACAGGAGAGAGACTGACTCCAACAGGAGAGAGACTGGCTCCAACAGGAGAGAGACTGGCTCCAACATGAATAGGAGAGAGACTGGCTCCAACAGGAGAGAGACTCACTCCAACAGGAGAGAGACTGGCTCCAACAGGAGAGAGACTGACTCCAACAGGAGAGAGACTGACTCCAACAGGAGAGAGACTGGCTCCAACAGGAGAGAGACTGACTCCAACAGGAGAGAGACTGGCTCCAACAGGAGAGAGACTGATTCCAACATGAATAGGAGAGAGACTGGCTCCAACATGAATAGAAGAGAGACTGGCTTCAACAGGAGAGAGACTGGCTCCAACAGGAGAGAGACTGGCTCCAACAGGAGAGAGACTGACTCCAACATGAACAGGAGAGAGACTGGCTCCAACAGGAGAGAGACTGGCTCCAACAAGGAGAGAGACTGGCTCCAACAGGAGAGAGACTGGCTCCAACATGAATAGGAGAGAGACTGGCTCCAACAGGAGAGAGACTGGCTCCAACATGAATAGGAGAGAGACTGGCTCCAACAGGAGAGAGACTGATTCCAACATGAATAGGAGAGAGACTGGCTCCAACATGAATAGAAGAGACTGGCTCCAACAGGAGAGAGACTGGCTCCAACAGGAGAGAGACTGGCTCCAACATGAACAGGAGAGAGACTGGCTCCAACATGAACAGGAGAGAGACTGGCTCCAACATGAATAGGAGAGAGACTGGCTCCAACAGGAGAGAGACTGGCTCCAACATGAATAGGAGAGAGACTGGCTCCAACAGGAGAGAGACTCACTCCAACAGGAGAGAGACTGGCTCCAACAGGAGAGAGACTGACTCCAACAGGAGAGAGACTGACTCCAACAGGAGAGAGACTGGCTCCAACAGGAGAGAGACTGACTCCAACAGGAGAGAGACTGGCTCCAACAGGAGAGAGACTGGCTCCAACATGAACAGGAGAGAGACTGGCTCCAACAGGAGAGAGACTGACTCCAACAGGAGAGAGACTGGCTCCAACAGGAGAGAGACTGACTCCAACAGGAGAGAGACTGGCTCCAACAGGAGAGAGACTGATTCCAACATGAATAGGAGAGAGACTGGCTCCAACATGAATAGAAGAGAGACTGGCTCCAACAGGAGAGAGACTGGCTCCAACAGGAGAGAGACTGGCTCCAACAGGAGAGACACTGGCTCCAATAGGAGAGAGACTGGCTCAAACATGAACAGGAGAGAGACTGGCTCCAACAGGAGAGATACTGGCTCCAACAGGAGAGAGACTGGCTCCAACATGAACAGGAGAGAGACTGGCTCCAACAGGAGAAAGACTGGCTCCAACAGGAGAGAGACTGGCTCCAACAGGAGAGAGACTGGCTCCAACAGGAGAGAGACTGGCTCCAACATGAATAGGAGAGAGACTGGCACCAACATGAACAGGAGAGAGACTTGCTCCAACAGGACAGAGACTGGCTCCAACATGAACAGAAGAGAGACTGGCTCCAAAAGGAGAGAGACTGGCTCCAACATGAACAGGAGAGAGACTGGCTCCAACAGGAGAGAGACTGACTCCAACATGAGAGAGACTGGCTCCAACAGGAGAGAGACTGGCTCCAACATGAGAGAGACTGGCTCCAACAGGAGAGAGACTGGCTCCAACAGGAGAGAGACTGGCTCCAACATGAACAGGAGAGAGACTGGCTCCAACAGGAGAGAGACTGGCTCCAACAGGAGAGAGACTGGCTCCAACATGAATAGGAGAGAGACTGGCTCCAACATGAACAGGAGAGAGACTGGCTCCAACAGGAGAGAGACTGACTCCAACAGGAGAGAGACTGACTCCAACAGGTGAGAGACTGGCTCCAACAGGAGAGAGACTGACTCCAACAGGAGAGAGACTGGCTCCAACAGGAGAGAGACTGACTCCAACAGGAGAGAGACTGGCTCCAACAGGAGAGAGACTGGCTCCAACAGGAGAGAGACTGACTCCAACAGGAGAGAGACTGGCTCCAACAGGAGAGAGACTGATTCCAACATGAATAGGAGAGAGACTGGCTCCAACATGAATAGAAGAGAGACTGGCTCCAACAGGAGAGAGACTGGCTCCAACAGGAGAGAGACTGGCTCCAACATGAACAGGAGAGAGACTGGCTCCAACATGAACAGGAGAGAGACTGGCTCCAACATGAATAGGAGAGAGACTGGCTCCAACAGGAGAGAGACTGGCTCCAACATGAATAGAAAAGAGACTGGCTCCAACAGGAGAGAGACTCACTCCAACAGGAGAGAGACTGGCTCCAACAGGAGAGAGACTGACTCCAACAGGAGAGAGACTGACTCCAACAGGAGAGAGACTGGCTCCAACAGGAGAGAGACTGGCTCCAACAGGAGAGAGACTGGCTCCAACAGGAGAGAGACTGGCTCCAACATGAACAGGAGAGAGACTGGCTCCAACATGAACAGGAGAGAGACTGGCTCCAACAGGAGAGAGACTGGCTCCAACATGAACAGAAGAGAGACTGGCTCCAAAAGGAGAGAGACTGGCTCCAACATGAACAGGAGAGAGACTGGCTCCAACAGGAGAGAGACTGACTCCAACAGGAGAGAGACTGACTCCAACATGAGAGAGACTGGCTCCAACAGGAGAGAGACTGGCTCCAACATGAGTTAGACTGGCTCCAACAGGAGAGAGACTGGCTCCAACATGAACAGGAGAGAGACTGGCTCCAACAGGAGAGAGACTGGCTCCAACAGGAGAGAGACTGGCTCCAACATGAATAGGAGAGAGACTGGCTCCAACATGAACAGGAGAGAGACTGGCTCCAACAGGAGAGAGCCTGGCTCCAACAGGAGAGAGACTGGCTCCAACAGGAGAGAGACTGGCTCCAACAGGAGAGAGACTGGCTCCAACATGAATAGGAGAGAGACTGGCTCCAACATGAACAGGAGAGAGACTGGCTCCAACAGGAGAGAGACTGACTCCAACAGGAGAGAGACTGACTCCAACAGGTGAGAGACTGGCTCCAACAGGAGAGAGACTGGCTCCAACAGGAGAGAGACTGGCTCCAACAGGAGAGAGACTGACTCCAACAGGAGAGAGACTGGCTCCAACAGGAGAGAGACTGACTCCAACAGGAGAGAGACTGGCTCCAACAGGAGAGAGACTGATTCCAACATGAATAGGAGAGAGACTGGCTCCAACATGAATAGAAGAGAGACTGGCTCCAACAGGAGAGAGACTGGCTCCAACAGGAGAGAGACTGGCTCCAACATGAACAGGAGAGAGACTGGCTCCAACATGAACAGGAGAGAGACTGGCTCCAACATGAATAGGAGAGAGACTGGCTCCAACAGGAGAGAGACTGGCTCCAACATGAATAGAAAAGAGACTGGCTCCAACAGGAGAGAGACTCACTCCAACAGGAGAGAGACTGGCTCCAACAGGAGAGAGACTGACTCCAACAGGAGAGAGACTGACTCCAACAGGAGAGAGACTGGCTCCAACAGGAGAGAGACTGGCTCCAACAGGAGAGAGACTGGCTCCAACAGGAGAGAGACTGGCTCCAACATGAACAGGAGAGAGACTGGCTCCAACAGGAGAGAGACTGGCTCCAACATGAACAGAAGAGAGACTGGCTCCAAAAGGAGAGAGACTGGCTCCAACATGAACAGGAGAGAGACTGGCTCCAACAGGAGAGAGACTGACTCCAACATGAGAGAGACTGGCTCCAACAGGAGAGAGACTGGCTCCAACATGAGTTAGACTGGCTCCAACAGGAGAGAGACTGGCTCCAACATGAACAGGAGAGAGACTGGCTCCAACAGGAGAGAGACTGGCTCCAACAGGAGAGAGACTGGCTCCAACATGAATAGGAGAGAGACTGGCTCCAACATGAACAGGAGAGAGACTGGCTCCAACAGGAGAGAGCCTGGCTCCAACAGGAGAGAGACTGACTCCAACAGGAGAGAGACTGGCTCCAACAGGAGAGAGACTGACTCCAACAGGAGAGAGACTGGCTCCAACAGGAGAGAGACTGACTCCAACAGGAGAGAGACTGGCTCCAACAGGAGAGAGACTGGCTCCAACAGGAGAGAGACTGACTCCAACAGGAGAGAGACTGGCTCCAACAGGAGAGAGACTGATTCCAACATGAATAGGAGAGAGACTGGCTCCAACATGAATAGAAGAGAGACTGGCTCCAACAGGAGAGAGACTGGCTCCAACAGGAGAGAGACTGGCTCCAACATGAACAGGAGAGAGACTGGCTCCAACGTGAACAGGAGAGAGACTGGCTCCAACATGAATAGGAGAGAGACTGGCTCCAACAGGAGAGAGACTGGCTCCAACATGAATAGGAGAGAGACTGGCTCCAACAGGAGAGAGACTCACTCCAACAGGAGAGAGACTGGCTCCAACAGGAGAGAGACTGACTCCAACAGGAGAGAGACTGACTCCAACAGGAGAGAGACTGGCTCCAACAGGAGAGAGACTGGCTCCAACAGGAGAGAGACTGGCTCCAACAGGAGAGAGACTGGCTCCAACATGAACAGGAGAGAGACTGGCTCCAACAGGAGAGAGACTGGCTCCAACATGAACAGAAGAGAGACTGGCTCCAAAAGGAGAGAGACTGGCTCCAACATGAACAGGAGAGAGACTGGCTCCAACATGAACAGGAGAGAGACTGGCTCCAACATGAACAGGAGAGAGACTGGCTCCAACAGGAGAGAGACTGGCTCCAACATGAATAGGAGAGAGACTGGCTCCAACAGGAGAGAGACTCACTCCAACAGGAGAGAGACTGGCTCCAACAGGAGAGAGACTCACTCCAACAGGAGAGAGACTGACTCCAACAGGAGAGAGACTGGCTCCAACAGGAGAGAGACTGGCTCCAACAGGAGAGAGACTGGCTCCAACAGGAGAGAGACTGGCTCCAACAGGAGAGAGACTGGCTCCAACAGGAGAGAGACTGGCTCCAACATGAACAGGAGAGAGACTGGCTCCAACAAGGAGAGAGACTGGCTCCAACATGGGAGAGAGACTGGCTCCAACAGGAGAGAGACTGGCTCCAACATGAACAGGAGAGAGACTGGCTCCAACAGGAGAGAGACTCACTCCAACAGGAGAGAGACTGGCTCCAACAGGAGAGAGACTGACTCCAACAGGAGAGAGACTGGCTCCAACAGGAGAGAGACTGGCTCCAACAGGAGAGAGACTGACTCCAACAGGAGAGAGACTGGCTCCAACAGGAGAGAGACTGGCTCCAACATGAACAGGAGAGAGACTGGCTCCAACAGGAGAGAGCCTGGCTCCAACAGGAGAGAGACTGGCTCCAACAGGAGAGAGACTGGCTCCAACAGGAGAGAAACTGGCTCCAACAGGAGAGAGACTGACTCCAACAGGAGAGAGACTGGCTCCAACAGGAGAGAGACTGGCTCCAACATGAATAGGGAGAGAGACTGGCTCCAACAGGAATAGAAGAGAGACTGGCTCCAACAGGAGAGAGACTGGCTCCAACAGGAGAGAGACTGGCTCCAACATGAACAGGAGAGAGACTGGCTCCAACACAGGAGAGAGACTGGCTCCAACAGAATAGGAGAGAGACTGGCTCCAACAGGAGAGAGACTGGCTCCAACATGAATAGGAGAGAGACTGGCTCCAACAGGAGAGAGACTCACTCCAACAGGAGAGAGACTGGCTCCAACAGGAGAGAGACTCGCTCCAACAGGAGAGAGACTGACTCCAACATGGGAGAGAGACTGGCTCCAACAGGAGAGAGACTGGCTCCAACAGGAGAGAGACTGGCTCCAACAGGAGAGAGACTGGCTCCAACAGGAGAGAGACTGGCTCCAACATGAACAGGAGAGAGACTGGCTCCAACATGAATAGGAGAGAGACTGGCTCCAACAGGAGAGAGACTGGCTCCAACATGAATAAGAGAGAGACTGTCTCCAACAGGAGAGAGTCTGGCTCCAACATGAATAGGAGAGAGACTGGCTCCAACAGGAGAGAGACTGGCTCCAACAGGAGAGAGACTGGCTCCAACAGGAGAGAGACTGGCTCCAACATGAATAGGAGAGAGACTATCATCAACAGGAGAGAATCTGGCTCCACCATGAATAGGAGAGAGACTGGCTCCAACAGGAGAGAGACTGGCTCCAACAGGAGAGACACTGGCTCCAATAGGAGAGAGACTGGCTCAAACATGAACAGGAGAGAGACTGGCTCCAACAGGAGAGAGACTGGCTCCAACAGGAGAGACACTGGCTCCAATAGGAGAGAGACTGGCTCAAACATGAACAGGAGAGAGACTGGCTCCAACAGGAGAGATACTTGCTCCAACAGGAGAGAGACTGGCTCCAACATGAACAGGAGAGAGACTGGCTCCAACAGGAGAAAGACTGGCTCCAACAGGAGAGAGACTGGCTCCAACAGGAGAGAGACTGGCTCCAACATGAATAGGAGAGAGACTGGCACCAACATGAACAGGAGAGAGACTTGCTCCAACAGGAGAGAGACTGGCTCCAACATGAACAGAAGAGAGACTGGCACCAAAAGGAGTGAGACTGGCTCCAACATGAACAGGAGAGAGACTGGCTCCAACAGGAGAAAGACTGGCTCCAACAGGAGAGAGACTGGCTCCAACAGGAGAGAGACTGGCTCCAACATGAATAGGAGAGAGACTGGCACCAACATGAACAGGAGAGAGACTTGCTCCAACAGGAGAGAGACTGGCTCCAACATGAACAGAAGAGAGACTGGCTCCAAAAGGAGAGAGACTGGCTCCAACATGAACAGGAGAGAGACTGGCTCCAACAGGAGAGAGACTGACTCCAACATGAGAGAGACTGGCTCCAACAGGAGAGAGACTGGCTCCAACAGGAGAGAGACTGGCTCCAACAGGAGAGAGACTGGCTCCAACAGGAGAGAGACTGGCTCCAACATGAACAGGAGAGAGACTGGCTCCAACAGGAGAGAGACTGGCTCCAACATGAATAGAGAGAGACTGGCTCCAACAGGAGAGAGACTGGCTCCAACAGGAGAGAGACCTGGCTCCAACAGGAGAGAGACTGGCTCCAACAGGAGAGAGACTGACTCCAACAGGAGAGACTGGCTCCAACAGGAGAGAGACTGACTCCAACAGGAGAGAGACTGGCTCCAACAGGAGAGAGACTGACTCCAACAGGAGAGAGACTGGCTCCAACAGGAGAGAGACTGGCTCCAACATGAATAGGAGAGAGACTGGCTCCAACAGGAGAGAGACTCACTCCAACAGGAGAGAGACTGGCTCCAACAGGAGAGAGACTGGCTCCAACAGGAGAGAGACTGACTCCAACAGGAGAGAGACTGGCTCCAACAGGAGAGACTGACTCAACAGGAGAGAGACTGGCTCCAACAGGAGAGAGACTGGCTCCAACATGAATAGGAGAGAGACTGGCTCCAACATGAATAGCAGAGAGACTGGCTCCAACAGGAGAGAGACTGGCTCCAACAGGAGAGAGACTGATTCCAACATGAATAGGAGAGAGACTGACTCCAACATGAACAGGAGAGAGACTGGCTCCAACAGGAGAGAACTGGCTCCAACATGAATAGGGAGAGACTGGCTCCAACAGGAGAGAGACTGGCTCCAACATGAACAGGAGAGAGACTGGCTCCAACAGGAGAGAGACTGGCTCCAACATGAATAGGAGAGAGACTGGCTCCAACAGGAGAGAGACTGGCTCCAACATGAATAGGAGAGACTGGCTCCAACATGAATAGAGAGAGACTGGCTCCAACAGGAGAGAGACTGGCTCCAACAGGAGAGAGACTGGCTCCAACATGAACAGGAGAGAGACTGGCTCCAACATGAACAGGAGAGAGACTGGCTCCAACATGAATAGGAGAGAGACTGGCTCCAACAGGAGAGAGACTGGCTCCAACATGAATAGGAGAGAGACTGGCTCCAACAGGAAGAGACTGACCAACAGGAGAGAGACTGGCTCCAACAGGAGAGAGAGCTGACTCCAACAGGAGAGAGACTGGCTCCAACAGGAGAGAGACTGGCTCCAACAGGAGAGAGACTGACTCCAACAGGAGAGAGACTGGCTCCAACAGGAGAGAGACTGGCTCCAACATGAACAGGGAGAGACTGGCTCCAACAGGAGAGAGACTGACTCCAACAGGAGAACTGGCTCCAACAGGAGAGAGACTGGCTCCAACAGGAGAGAGACTGGCTCCAACAGGAGAGAGACTGATTCCAACATGAATAGGAGAGAGACTGGCTCCAACATGAATAGAAGAGAGACTGGCTCCAACAGGAGAGAGACTGGCTCCAACAGGAGAGAGACTGGCTCCAACAGGAGAGAGACTGGCTCCAAGAGGAGAGAGACTGGCTCAAACATGAACAGGAGAGAGACTGGCTCCAACAGGAGAGAACTGGCTCCAACAGGAGAGAACTGGCTCCAACATGAACAGGAGAGAGACTGGCTCCAACAGGAGAAAGACTGGCTCCAACAGGAGAGAGACTGGCTCCAACAGGAGAGAGACTGGCTCCAACAGGAGAGAGACTGGCTCCAACATGAATAGGAGAGAGACTGGCACCAACATGAACAGGGAGAGACTTGCTCCAACAGGAGAGACTGGCTCCAACATGAACAGAGAGAGACTGGCTCCAAAAGGAGAGAGACTGGCTCCAACATGAACAGGAGAGAGACTGGCTCCAACAGGAGAGAGACTGGCTCCAACATGAGAGAGACTGGCTCCAACAGGAGAGAGACTGGCTCCAACATGAGAGAGACTGGCTCCAACAGGAGAGAGACTGGCTCCAACAGGAGAGAGACTGGCTCCAACATGAACAGGAGAGAGACTGGCTCCAACAGGAGAGAGACTGGCTCCAACAGGAGAGAGACTGGCTCCAACATGAAAGAGAGAGACTGGCTCCAACATGAACAGGAGAGACTGGCTCCAACAGGAGAGAGACTGACTCCAACAGGAGAGAGACTGACTCCAACAGGTGAGAGACTGGCTCCAACAGGAGAGAGACTGGCTCAACAGGAGAGAGACTGGCTCCAACAGGAGAGAGACTGACTCCAACAGGAGAGAGACTGGCTCCAACAGGAGAGAGACTGGCTCCAACAGGAGAGAGACTGACTCCAACAGGAGAGAGACTGGCTCCAACAGGAGAGAGACTGACTCCAACATGAATAGGGAGAGACTGGCTCCAACATGAATAGAGAGAGACTGGCTCCAACAGGAGAGAGACTGGCTCCAACAGGAGAGAGACTGGCTCCAACATGAACAGGAGAGAGACTGGCTCCAACATGAACAGGAGAGAGACTGGCTCCAACATGAACAGGAGAGAGACTGGCTCCAACAGGAGAGAGACTGGCTCCAACATGAACAGGAAAGAGACTGGCTCCAACAGGAGAGAGACTCGCTCCAACAGGAGAGAGACTGGCTCCAACAGGAGAGAGACTGACTCCAACAGGAGAGAGACTGACTCCAACAGGAGAGAGACTGGCTCCAACAGGAGAGAGACTGACTCCAACAGGAGAGAGACTGGCTCCAACAGGAGAGAGACTGGCTCCAACATGAACAGGAGAGAGACTGGCTCCAACAGGAGAGAGACTGACTCCAACAGGAGAGAGACTGGCTCCAACAGGAGAGAGACTGACTCCAACAGGAGAGAGACTGGCTCCAACAGGAGAGAGACTGGCTCCAACATGAATAGGAGAGAGACTGGCTCCAACAGGAGAGAGACTGATTCCAACATGAATAGGAGAGAGACTGGCTCCAACATGAATAGAAGAGAGACTGGCTCCAACAGGAGAGAGACTGGCTCCAACAGGAGAGAGACTGGCTCCAACATGAACAGGAGAGAGACTGGCTCCAACAAAGGAGAGAGACTGGCTCCAACATGAATAGGAGAGAGACTGGCTCCAACAGGAGAGAGACTGGCTCCAACATGAATAGGAGAGAGACTGGCTCCAACAGGAGAGAGACTCACTCCAACAGGAGAGAGACTGGCTCCAACAGGAGAGAGACTGACTCCAACAGGAGAGAGACTGACTCCAACAGGAGAGAGACTGGCTCCAACAGGAGAGAACTGACTCCAACAGGAGAGAGACTGGCTCCAACAGGAGAGAGACTGGCTCCAACATGAACAGGAGAGAGACTGGCTCCAACAGGAGAGAGACTGACTCCAACAGGAGAGAGACTGGCTCCAACAGGAGAGAGACTGACTCCAACAGGAGAGAGACTGGCTCCAACAGGAGAGAGACTGATTCCAACATGAATAGGAGAGAGACTGGCTCCAACATGAATAGAAGAGAGACTGGCTCCAACAGGAGAGAGACTGGCTCCAACAGGAGAGAGACTGGCTCCAACAGGAGAGACACTGGCTCCAATAGGAGAGAGACTGGCTCAAACATGAACAGGAGAGAGACTGGCTCCAACAGGAGAGATACTGGCTCCAACAGGAGAGAGACTGGCTCCAACATGAACAGGAGAGAGACTGGCTCCAACAGGAGAAAGACTGGCTCCAACAGGAGAGAGACTGGCTCCAACAGGAGAGAGACTGGCTCCAACAGGAGAGAGACTGGCTCCAACATGAATAGGAGAGACTGGCACCAACATGAACAGGGAGAGACTGGCTCCAACAGGAGAGAGACTGGCTCCAACATGAACAGAGAGAGACTGGCTCCAACAGGAGAGAGACTGGCTCAACATGAACAGGAGAGACTGGCTCCAACAGGAGAGAGACTGACTCAACATGAGAGAGACTGGCTCCAACAGGAGAGAGACTGGCTCCAACATGAACACAGGAGAGACTGGCTCCAACAGGAGAGAGACTGGCTCCAACAGGAGAGAGACTGGCTCCAACATGAACAGGAGAGAGACTGGCTCCAACAGGAGAGAGACTGGCTCCAACAGGAGAGAGACTGGCTCCAACATGAATAGGAGAGAGACTGGCTCCAACATGAACAGGAGAGAGACTGGCTCCAACAGGAGAGAGACTGACTCCAACAGGAGAGAGACTGGCTCCAACAGGAGAGAGACTGGCTCCAACAGGAGAGAGACTGACTCCAACAGGAGAGAGACTGGCTCCAACAGGAGAGAGACTGGCTCCAACAGGAGAGAGACTGGCTCCAACAGGAGAGAGACTGGCTCCAACAGGAGAGAGACTGACTCCAACAGGAGAGAGACTGGCTCCAACAGGAGAGAGACTGGCTCCAACATGAACAGGAGAGAGACTGGCTCCAACATGAATAGAAGAGAGACTGGCTCCAACAGGAGAGAGACTGGCTCCAACAGGAGAGAGACTGGCTCCAACATGAACAGGAGAGAGACTGGCTCCAACATGAACAGGAGAGAGACTGGCTCCAACAGGAGAGAGACTGGCTCCAACAGGAGAGAGACTGGCTCCAACATGAATAGGAAAGAGACTGGCTCCAACAGGAGAGAGACTGACTCCAACAGGAGAGAGACTGGCTCCAACAGGAGAGAGACTGACTCCAACAGGAGAGAGACTGGCTCCAACAGGAGAGAGACTGGCTCCAACAGGAGAGAGACTGGCTCCAACAGGAGAGACTGGCTCCAACAGGAGAGAGACTGGCTCCAACATGAACAGGAGAGAGACTGGCTCCAACATGAACAGGAGAGAGACTGGCTCCAACAGGAGAGAGACTGGCTCCAACATGAACGGAGACTGGCTCCAACAGGAGAGAGACTGGCTCCAACATGAACAGGAGAGAGACTGGCTCCAACAGGAGAGAGACTGGCTCCAACAGGAGAGAACTGGCTCCAACAGGAGAGAGACTGGCTCCAACAGGAGAGAGACTGGCTCCAACATGAAAGGAGAGAGACTGGCTCCAACAGGAGATCAATAGGAGAGACTGGCTCCAACAGGAGAGAGACTGGCTCCAACATGGACGGAGAGACTGCTCCAACAGGAGAGAGACTGGCTCCAACAGGAGAGAGACTGGCTCCAACAGGAGAGAGACTGGCTCCAACAGGAGAGAGACTGGCTCCAACAGAACAGGAGGAGACTGGCTCCAACAGGAGAGACTGACTCCAACAGGAGAGAGACTGGCTCCAACAGGAGAGAGACTGGCTCCAACAGGAGAGAACTGGCTCCAACAGGAGAGAGACTGGCTCCAACAGGAGAGAGACTGGCTCCAACAGGAGAGAGACTGGCTCCAACAGGAGAGAGACTGACTCCAACAGGAGAGAGACTGGCTCCAACAGGAGAAGACTGGCTCCGAACAGGAGAGAGACTGGCTCCAACAGGAGAGAGACTGGCTCCAACAGGAGAGAGACTGGCTCCAACATGAACAGGAGAGAGACTGGCTCCAACATGTAGGAGAGAGACTGGCTCCAACAGGAGAGACTGGCTCCAACATGAATAGGAGAGAGACTGGCTCCAACAGGAGAGAGACTGACTCCAACAGGAGAGACTGGCTCCAACAGGAGAGAGCTGGCTCCAACAGGAGAGACTGGCTCCAACAGGAGAGAGACTGGCTCCAACAGGAGAGAGACTGGCTCCAACAGGAGAGACTGACTCCAACATGAATAGGAGAGAGACTGGCTCCAACAGGAGAGAGACTGGCTCCAACAGGAGAGAGACTGGCTCCAACATGAATCGGAGAGAGACTTGCTCCAACATGACAGGAGAGAGACTGGCTCCAACAGGAGAGAGACTGGCTCCAACATGAATAGGGAGAGACTGGCTCCAACAGGAGAGAACTCGCTCCAACAGGAGAGAGACTGGCTCCAACAGGAGAGAGACTCGCTCCAACAGGAGAGAGACTGGCTCCAACAGGAGAGAGACTGGCTCCAACAGGAGAGAGACTGGCTCCACCAGGAGAGAGACTGGCTCCAACAGGAGAGAACTGGCTCCAACAGGAGAGAGACTGGCTCCAGCATGAGGAGAGAACTGGTTCCCATGTGAGAGGCCCCAACGGAGAGAACTGGCTCCAACTTGATGGGAGAGAGACTGTCTCCAACAGGAGAGAGACTGGCTCCAACGGAGAGACTGGCTCCAACAGGAGAGAGACTGGCTCCAACATGAACAGAGAGAGCTGGCTCCAACAGGAGGATACTGGCTCCAACAGGAGAGAGACTGGCTCCAACATGAATAGGAGAGAACTGGCTCCAACAGGAAGAACTCCTCCAACAGGAGAGAGACTGGCTCCAACAGGAGAGAACTCGCTCCAACAGGAGGGGACTGGCTCCAACAGGAGAGAGACTGGCTCCAACAGGAGAGAGACTGGCTCCAACAGGAGAGACTGGCTCCAACAGGAGAGAGACTGGCTCCAACATGAATAGGAGAGAGACTTGCTCCAACATAACAGGAGAGAGACTTGCTCCAACATGAACAGGAGAGAGACTGACTCCAACAGGAGAGAGACTGGCTCCAACAGGAGAGAGACTGGCTCCAACAGGAGAGAGACTGGCTCCAACAGGAGAGAGACTGGCTCCAACATGAATAGGAGAGAGACTTGCACCAACATGAACAGGAGAGAGACTTGCTCCAACAGGAGAGAGACTGGCTCCAACATGAACAGGAGAGAGACTGGCTCCAACAGGAGAGAGACTGACTCCAACATGAGAGAGACTGGCTCAAACAGGAGAGAGACTGGCTCCAACATGAGAGAGACTGGCTCCAACAGGAGAGAGACTGGCTCCAACATGAACAGGAGAGAGACTGGCTCCAACAGGAGAGAGACTGGCTCCAACAGGAGAGAGACTGGCTCCAACATGAACAGGAGAGAGACTGGCTCCAACAGGAGAGAGCCTGGCTCCAACAGGAGAGAGACTGGCTCCAACAGGAGAGAGACTGACTCCAACAGGAGAGAGACTGGCTCCAACAGGAGAGAGACTGACTCCAACAGGAGAGAGACTGGCCCCAACAGGAGAGAGACCGACTCCAACAGGAGAGAACTGGCTCCAACAGGAGAGAGACTGACTCCAACAGGAGAGAGACTGGCTCCAACAGGAGAGAGCCCTGGCTCCAACAGGAGAGAGACTGGCTCCAACAGGAGAGAGACTGACTCCAACAGGAGAGACTCACTCCAACAGGAGAGAGACTGGCTCCAACAGGAGAGAGACTGGCTCCAACAGGAGAGAGACTGGCTCCACCAGGAGAGAGACTGACTCCAACAGGAGAGAGACTGGCTCCAACAGGAGAGAGACTGGCTCCAACATGAACAGGAGAGAGACTGGCTCCAACATGAATAGGAGAGAGACTGGCTCCAACAGGAGAGAGACTGGCTCCAACATGAATAGGAGAGAGACTGTCTCCAACAGGAGAGAGTCTGGCTCCAACATGAATAGGAGAGATACTGGCTCCAACAGGAGAGAGACTGGCTCCAACAGGAGAGACACTGGCTCCAATAGGAGAGAGACTGGCTCAAACATGAACAGGAGAGAGACTGGCTCCAACAGGAGAGATACTGGCTCCAACAGGAGAGAGACTGGCTCCAACATGAACAGGAGAGAGACTGGCTCCAACAGGAGAGAGACTGGCTCCAACAGGAGAGAGACTGGCTCCAACAGGAGAGAGACTGGCTCCAACAGGAGAGAGACTGGCTCCAACATGAATAGGAGAGAGACTTGCACCAACATGAACAGGAGAAACTTGCTCCAACAGGAGAGAGACTGGCTCCAACATGCAGGAGAGAGACTGGCTCCAACAGGAGAGACTGACTCCAACATGAGAGAGACTGGCTCAAACAGGAGAGAGACTGGCTCCAACATGAGAGAGACTGGCTCCAACAGGAGAGAGACTGGCTCCAACATGAACAGGAGAGAGACTGGCTCCAACAGGAGAGAGACTGGCTCCAACAGGAGAGAGACTGGCTCCAACATGAACAGGAGGAGACTGGCTCCAACAGGAGAGAGACTGGCTCCAACAGGAGAGAGACTGGCTCCAACAGGAGAGACTGACTCCAACAGGAGAGAGACTGGCTCCAACAGGAGAGAGACTGACTCCAACAGGAGAGAACTGGCTCCAACAGGAGAGAGACTGACTCCAACAGGAGAGAGACTGGCTCCAACAGGAGAGAGACTGGCTCCAACAGGAGAGAGACTGACTCCAACAGGAGAGAGACTGGCTCCAACAGGAGAGGGACTGATTCCAACATGAACAGGAGAGAGACTGGCTCCAACATGAATAGAAGAGAGACTGGCTCCAACAGGAGAGAGACTGTCTCCAACAGGAGAGAGACTGGCTCCAACATGAACAGGAGAGAGACTGGCTCCAACATGAACTGGAGAGAGACTGGCTCCAACATGAATAGGAGAGAGACTGGCTCCAACAGGAGAGAGACTGGCTCCAACATGAATAGGAGAGAGACTGGCTCCAACAGGAGGAACTCACTCCAACAGGAGAGAACTGGCTCCAACAGGAGAGAGACTGACTCCAACAGGAAGAGACTGACTCCAACAGGAGAGAGACTGGCACCAACAGGAGAGAGACTGGCTCCAACATGAATAGGAGAGACTGGCACCAACATGAACAGGAGAGAGCTTGCTCCAACAGGAGAGAGACTGGCTCCAACATGAACAGGAGAGAACTGGCTCCAACAGGAGAGAGACTGACTCCAACATGAGAGAGACTCGGCTCCAACAGGAGAGAGACTGGCTCCAACATGAGAGAGACTGGCTCCAACAGGAGAGAGACTGGCTCCAACATGAACAGGAGAGAGACTGGCTCCAACAGGAGAGAGACTGGCTCCAACAGGAGAGAGACTGGCTCCAACATGAACAGGAGAGAGACTGGCTCCAACAGGAGAGAGCCTGGCTCCAACAGGAGAGAGACTGGCTCCAACAGGAGAGAGACTGACTCCAACAGGAGAGAGACTGGCTCCAACAGGAGAGAGACTGACTCCAACAGGAGAGTGACTGGCTCCAACAGGAGAGAGACTGACTCCAACAGGAGAGAGACTGGCTCCAACAGGAGAGAGACTGGCTCCAACAGGAGAGAGACTGACTCCAACAGGAGAGAGACTGGCTCCAACAGGAGAGAGACTGATTCCAACATGAATAGGAGAGAGACTGGCTCCAACATGAATAGAAGAGAGACTGGCTCCAACAGGAGAGAGACTGGCTCCAACAGGAGAGAGACTGGCTCCAACATGAACAGGAGAGAGACTGGCTCCAACATGAACTGGAGAGAGACTGGCTCCAACATGAATAGGAGAGAGACTGGCTCCAACAGGAGAGAGACTGGCTCCAACATGAATAGGAGAGAGACTGGCTCCAACAGGAGAGAGACTCACTCCAACAGGAGAGAGACTGGCTCCAACAGGAGAGAGACTGACTCCAACAGGAGAGAGACTGACTCCAACAGGAGAGAGACTGGCTCCAACAGGAGAGAGACTGACTCCAACAGGAGAGAGACTGGCTCCAACAGGAGAGAGACTGGCTCCAACATGAATAGGAGAGAGACTGGCTCCAACAGGAGAGAGACTGATTCCAACATGAATAGGAGAGAGACTGGCTCCAACATGAATAGAAGAGAGACTGGCTCCAACAGGAGAGAGACTGGCTCCAACAGGAGAGAGACTGGCTCCAACATGAACAGGAGAGAGACTGGCTCCAACATGAACAGGAGAGAGACTGGCTCCAACATGAATAGGAGAGAGACTGGCTCCAACAGGAGAGAGACTGGCTCCAACATGAATAGGAGAGAGACTGGCTCCAACAGGAGAGAGACTCACTCCAACAGGAGAGAGACTAGCTCCAACAGGAGAGAGACTGACTCCAACAGGAGAGAGACTGGCTCCAACAGGAGAGAGACTGACTCCAACAGGAGAGAGACTGGCTCCAACAGGAGAGAGACTGGCTCCAACATGAACAGGAGAGACTGGCTCCAACAGGAGAGAGACTGGCTCCAACAGGAGAGAGACTGGCTCCAACAGGAGAGAGCCTGGCTCCAACAGGAGAGAGACTGGCTCCAACAGGAGAGAGACTGGCTCCAACAGGAGAGACTGGCTCCAACAGGAGAGAGACTGTTCCAACATGAATAGGAGAGAGACTGGCTCCAACATGAATAGAGAGAGACTGGCTCCAACAGGAGGGACTGGCTCCAACAGGAGAGAGACTGGCTCCAACAGGAGAGACACTGGCTCCAACAGGAGAGAGACTGGCTCAAACATGAACAGGAGAGAGACTGGCTCCAACAGGAGAGAACTGGCTCCAACAGGAGAGAGACTGGCTCCAACATGAACAGGAGAGAGACTGGCTCCAACAGGAGAGACTGGCTCCAACAGGAGAGAGACTGGCTCCAACAGGAGAGAACTGGCTCCAACAGGAGAGAGACTGGCTCCAACATGAATAGGAGAGAGACTGGCTCCAACATGAACAGGAGAGACTTGCTCCAACAGGAGAGAACTGGCTCCAACATGAACAGAAGAGAGACTGGCTCCAAAAGGAGAGAGACTGGCTCCAACATGAACAGGAGAGACTGGCTCCAACAGGAGAGAGACTGACTCCAACATGAGAGAGACTGGCTCCAACAGGAGAGAGACTGGCTCCAACATGAGAGAGACTGGCTCCAACAGGAGAGAGACTGGCTCCAACAGGAGAGAGACTGGCTCCAACATGAACAGGAGAGAGCTGGCTCCAACAGGAGAGAGACTGGCTCCAACAGGAGAGAGACTGGCTCCAACATGAATAGGAGAGAGACTGGCTCCAACATGAACAGGAGAGAGACTGGCTCCAACAGGAGAGAGACTGGCTCCAACAGGAGAGAGACTGACTCCAACAGGAGAGAGACTGGCTCCAACAGGAGAGAGACTGGCTCCAACAGGAGAGAGACCGACTCCAACAGGAGAGAGACTGGCTCCAACAGGAGAGAGACTGGCTCCAACAGGAGAGAGACTGGCTCCAACAGGAGAGAGACTGGCTCCAACAGGAGAGAGACTGACTCCAACAGGAGAGAGACTGGCTCCAACAGGAAGAGACTGGCTCCAACAGGAGAGAGACTGGCTCCAACAGGAGAGAGACTGGCTCCAACAGGAGAGAGACTGGCTCCAACAGGAGAGAGACTGGCTCCAACATGAACAGGAGAGAGACTGGCTCAAACAGGAGAGAGACTGGCTCCAACAGGAGAGAGACTGGCTCCAACATGAACAGGAGAGAGACTGGCTCCAACAGGAGAGAGACTGGCTCCAACAGGAGAGAGACTGGCTCCAACAGGAGAGAGACTGACTCCAACAGGAGAGAGACTGGCTCCAACAGGAGAGAGACTGGCTCCAACAGGAGAGAGACTGGCTCCAACAGGAGAGAGACTGGCTCCAACAGGAGAGAGACTGGCTCCAACAGGAGAGAGACTGGCTCCAACAGGAGAGAGACTGGCTCCAACAGGAGAGAGACTGGCTCCAACAGGAGAGAGACTGGTTCCAACAAATGGAAGGAGAGACTGGCTCCAACATGAAGAGAGAGACTGGCTCCAACAGGAGAGAGACTGGCTCCAACAGGAGAGACTGGCTCCAACATGAACAGGAGAGAGACTGGCTCCAACATGAACTGGGAGAGACTGGCTCCAACATGAAAAGGAGAGAGACTGGCTCCAACAGGAGAGAGACTGGCTCCAACATGAATAGGAGAGAGACTGGCTCCAACAGGAGAGAGACTCACTCCAACAGGAGAGAGACTGGCTCCAACAGGAGAGAACTGACTCCAACAGGAGAGAGACTGACTCCAACAGGAGAGAGACTGGCTCCAACAGGAGAGAGACTGACTCCAACAGGAGAGACTGGCTCCAACAGGAGAGAGACTGGCTCCAACATGAATAGGAGAGAGACTGGCTCCAACAGGAGAGAGACTGATTCCAACATGAATAGGAGAGAGACTGGCTCCAACATGAATAGAAGAGAGACTGGCTCCAACAGGAGAGAGACTGGCTCCAACAGGAGAGACTGGCTCCAACATGAACAGAGAGAGACTGGCTCCAACATGAACAGGAGAGAGACTGGCTCCAACATGAATAGGAGAGAGACTGGCTCCAACAGGAGAGAGACTGGCTCCAACATGAAGGAGGAGAGACTGGCTCCAACAGGAGAGAGACTCACTCCAACAGGAAGACTGGCTCCAACAGGAGAGAGACTGACTCCAACAGGAGAGAGACTGGCTCCAACAGGAGAGAGACTGGCTCCAACAGGAGAGAGACTGGCTCCAACAGGAGAGAGACTGACTCCAACATGAACAGGAGAGAGACTGGCTCCAACAGGAGAGCCTGGCTCCAACAGGAGAGAGACTGGCTCCAACAGGAGAGAGACTGGCTCCAACAGGAGAGAGACTGGCTCCAACAGGAGAGAGACTGACTCCAACAGGAGAGAGACTGGCTCCAACAGGAGAGAGACTGATTCCAACATGAATAGGAGAGAGACTGGCTCCAACATGTGAGAGAGACTGGCTCCAACAGGAGAGAACTGGCTCCAACAGGAGAGAGACTGGCTCCAACAGGAGACACTGGCTCCAATAGGAGAGAACTGGCTCCAACATGAACAGGAGAGAGACTGGCTCCAACAGGAGATATCTGGCTCCAACAGGAGAGAGACTGACTCCAACATGAACAGGAGAGAGACTGGCTCCAACAGGAGAAAGACTGGCTCCAACAGGAGAGAGACTGGCTCCAACAGGAGAGAGACTGGCTCCAACAGGAGAGAGACTGGCTCCAACATGAATGGGAGAGAGACTGGCACCAACATGAACACAGAGAGACTTGCTCCAACAGGAGAGAGACTGGCTCCAACATGAACAGAAGAGAGACTGGCTCCAAAGGAGAGAGACTGGCTCCAACATGAACAGGAGAGAACTGGCTCCAACAGGAGAGAGACTGACTCCAACATGAGAGAGACTGGCTCCAACAGGAGAGAGACTGGCTCCAACATGAGAGAGACTGGCTCCAACAGGAGAGAGACTGGCTCCAACAGGAGAGAACTGGCTCCAACATGAACAGGAGAGAACTGGCTCCAACAGGAGAGAGACTGGCTCCAACAGGAGAGAGACTGGCTCCAACATGAATAGGAGAGAGACTGGCTCCAACAGGAGAGAGACTGGCTCCAACAGGAAGAGCCTGGCTCCAACAGGAGAAACTGACTCCAACAGGAGAGAGACTGACTCCAACAGGAGAGAGACTGGCTCCAACAGGAGAGAGACTGACTCCAACAGGAGAGAGACTGGCTCCAACAGGAGAGAGACTGGCTCCAACCGGAGAGAGACTGACTCCAACAGGAGAGAGACTGGCTCCAACAGGAGAGAGACTGACTCCAACAGGAGAGTGACTGGCTCCAACAGGAGAGAGACTGACTCCAACAGGAGAGAGACTGGCTCCAACAGGAGAGAGACTGACTCCAACAGGAGAGAGACTGGCTCCAACAGGAGAGAACTGATTCCAACATGAATAGAGAGAGACTGGCTCCAACATGAATAGAGAGACTGGCTCCAACAGGAGAGAGACTGGCTCCAACAGGAGAGAGACTGGCTCCAACATGAACAGGAGAGAACTGGCTCCAACATAACTGGAGAGAGACTGGCTCCAACATGAATAGGAGAGAGACTGGCTCCAACAGGAGAGAGACTGGCTCCAACATGAATAGGAGAGAGACTGGCTCCAACAGGAGAGAGACTCACTCCAACAGGAGAGAGACTGGCTCCAACAGGAGAGAGACTGACTCCAACAGGAGAGAGACTGACTCCAACAGGAGAGAGACTGGCTCCAACAGGAGAGACTGACTCCAACAGGAGAGCTGGCTCCAACAGGAGAGAGACTGGCTCCAACATGAATAGAGAGAGACTGGCTCCAACAGGAGAGAGACTGATTCCAACATGGGAGAGACTGGCTCCAACATGAATAGAGAGAGACTGGCTCCAACAGGAGAGAGACTGGCTCCAACAGGAGAGAGACTGGCTCCAACATGAACAGGAGAGAGACTGGCTCCAACATGAACAGGAGAGACTGGCTCCAACATGAATAGGAGAGAACTGGCTCCAACAGGAGAGAGACTGGCTCCAACATGAATAGGGAGAACTGGCTCCAACAGGAGAGAGACTCACTCCAACAGGACTGGCTCCAACAGGAGAGAGACTGACTCCAACAGGAGAGAGACTGGCTCCAACAGGAGAGAGACTGGCTCCAACAGGAGAGAGACTGACTCCAACAGGAGAGAGACTGGCTCCAACAGGAGAGAGACTGGCTCCAACATGAACAGGAGAGAGACTGGCTCCAACAGGAGAGAGCCTGCTCCAACAGGAAAGACTGGCTCCAACGGAGAGAGACTGGCTCCAACAGGAGAGAGACTGGCTCCAACAGGAGAGAGACTGACTCCAACAGGAGAGAGACTGGCTCCAACAGGAGAGAGACTGATTCCAACATGAATAGGAGAGAGACTGGCTCCAACATGAATAGAAGAGAGACTGGCTCCAACAGGAGAGAGACTGGCTCCAACAGGAGAGAGACTGGCTCCAACAGGAGAGACACTGGCTCCAATAGGAGAGAGACTGGCTCAAACATGAACAGGAGAGAGACTGGCTCCAACAGGAGAGATACTGGCTCCAACAGGAGAGAGACTGACTCCAACATGAACAGGAGAGAGACTGGCTCCAACAGGAGAAAGACTGGCTCCAACAGGAGAGAGACTGGCTCCAACAGGAGGAGACTGGCTCCAACAGGAGAGAGACTGGCTCCAACATGAATAGGAGAGAACTGGCACCAACATGAACGGAGAGAACTTGCTCCAACAGGAGAGAGACTGGCTCCAACATGAACAGAAGAGAGACTGGCTCCAAAGGAGAGAGACTGGCTCCAACATGAACAGGAGAGACTGGCTCCAACAGGAGAGGGACTGACTCCAACATGAGAGAACTGGCTCCAACAGGAGAGAGACTGGCTCCAACATGAGAGAGACTGGCTCCAACAGGAGAGAGACTGGCTCCAACAGGAGAGACTGGCTCCAACATGAACAGGAGAGAACTGGCTCCAACAGGAGAGAGACTGGCTCCAACAGGAGAGAACTGGCTCCAACATGAATAGGAGAGAGACTGGCTCCAACATGAACAGGAGAGAACTGGCTCCAACAGGAGAGGCCTGGCTCCAACAGGAGAGAGACTGACTCCAACAGGAGAGAGACTGACTCCAACAGGAGAGAGACTGGCTCCAACAGGAGAGAGACTGACTCCAACAGGAGAGAGACTGGCTCCAACAGGAGAGAGCTGACTCCAACAGGAGGACTGGCTCCAACAGGAGAGACTGGCTCCAACAGGAGAGACTGACTCCAACAGGAGAGAGACTGGCTCCAACAGGAGAGAGACTGGTTCCAACATGAATAGGAGAGAGACTGGCTCCAACATGAAAGAAGAGAGACTGGCTCCAACAGGAGAGAGACTGGCTCCAACAGGAGAGAGACTGGCTCCAACATGAACAGGAGAGACTGGCTCCAACAGGAGAGAGACTGGCTCCAACATGAATAGGAGAGAACTGGCTCCAACAGGAGAGAGACTGGCTCCAACATGAATAGGAGAGAGACTGGCTCCAACAGGAGAGAGACTCACTCCAACAGGAGAGAGACTGGCTCCAACAGGAGAGAGACTGACTCCAACAGGAGAGAGACTGACTCCAACAGGAGAGAGACTGGCTCCAACAGGAGAGAGACTGGCTCCAACAGGAGAGAACTGGCTCCAACAGGAGAGAGACTGGCTCCAACATGAACAGGAGAGAGACTGGCTCCAACAGGAAGAGACTGGCTCCAACATGAACAACAGAAGAGACTGGCTCCAAAAGGAGAGAGACTGGCTCCAACATGAACAGGGGAGACTGGCTCCAACAGGAGAAGACTGACTCCAACATGAGAGAGACTGGCTCCAACAGGAGAGAGACTGGCTCCAACATGAGAGAGACTGGCTCCAACAGGAGAGAGACTGGCTCCAACATGAGAGAGACTGGCTCCAACAGGAGAGAACTGGCTCCAACAGGAGAGAGACTGACTCCAACAGGAGAGAGACTGGCTCCAACAGGAGAGAGACTGGCTCCAACAGGAGAGACTGGCTCCAACAGGAGAGAGACTGGCTCCAACAGGAGAGAGACTGGTTCCAACATGAAAGGAGAGAGACTGGCTCCAACATGAATAGAGAGAGACTGGCTCCAACAGGAGAGAGACTGGCTCCAACAGGAGAGAGCTGGCTCCAACATGAACAGAGAGAGACTGGCTCCAACATGAACAGGGGAGAGACTGGCTCCAACATGAATAGGAGAGAACTGGCTCCAACAGGAGAGAACTGGCTCCAACATGAATAGAGAGAACTGGCTCCAACAGGAGAGAGACTGGCTCCAACAGGAGAGAACTCACTCCAACAGGAGAGAACTGGCTCCAACAGGAGAGAGACTGGCTCCAACGGAGAGAGACTGACTCCAACAGGAGAGAGACTGGCTCCAACAGGAGAGAGACTGGCTCCAACAGGAGAGAGACTGGCTCCAACAGGAGAGAGACTGGCTCCAACATGAACAGGAGAGACTGACTCCAACAGGAGAGAGCCTGGCTCCAACAGGAGAGAGACTGGCTCCAACAGGAGAGAGACTGGCTCCAACAGGAGAGAACTGATTCCAACATGAATAGGAGAGAGACTGGCTCCAACATGAATAGAAGAGAGACTGGCTCCAACAGGAGAGACTAGCTCCAAAAGGAGAGAGACTGGCTCCAACATGAACAGGAGAGAGACTGGCTCCAACATGAACAGGAGAGACTGGCTCCAACATGAATAGGGGAGAGACTGGCTCCAACAGGAGAGAGACTGGCTCCAACATGAATAGGAGAGAGACTGGCTCCAACAGGAGAGAGACTCACTCCAACAGGAGAGACTGCTCCAACAGGAGAGAGACTCACTCCAACAGGAGAGAGACTGACTCCAACAGGAGAGAGACTGGCTCCAACAGGAGAGAGACTGGCTCCAACAGGAGAGACACTGGCTCCAATAGGAGAGAGACTGGCTCAAACATGAACAGGAGAGAGACTGGCTCCAACAGGAGAGATACTGGCTCCAACAGGAGAGAGACTGGCTCCAACATGAACAGGAGAGAACTGTCTCCAACAGGAGAAAGACTGGCTCCAACAGGAGAGAGACTGGCTCCAACAGGAGAGAGACTGGCTCCAACAGGAGAGAGACTGGCTCCAACATGAATAGGAGAGAGACTGGCACCAACATGAACAGGAGAGAGACTTGCTCCAACAGGAGAGAGACTGGCTCCAACATGAACAGAAGAGAGACTGGCTCCAAAAGGAGTGAGACTGGCTCCAACATGAACAGGAGAGAGACTGGCTCCAACAGGAGAGAGACTGACTCCAACATGAGGGAGACTGGCTCCAACAGGAGAGAGACTGGCTCCAACATGAAGAGACTGCTCCAACAGGAGAGAGACTGGCTCCAACAGGAGAGAGACTGGCTCCAACATGAACAGGAGAGAGACTGGCTCCAACAGGAGAGAACTGGCTCCAACAGGAGAGAGACTGGCTCCAACATGAATAGGAGAGACTGGCTCCAACATGAACAGGGGACTGGCTCCAACAGGGAGGCCTGGCTCCAAAAGGAGAGAACTGGCTCCAACAGGAGAGAGACTGACTCCAACAGGAGAGAGACTGGCTCCAACAGGAGAGAGACTGACTCCAACAGGAGAGAGACTGGCTCCAACAGGAGAACTGGCTCCAACAGGAAGACTGACTCCAACAGGAGAGAGACTGGCTCCAACAGGAGAGAGACTGGCTCCAACATGAATAGGAGAGAGACTGCTCCAACAGGAGAGAGACTCACTCCAACAGGAGAGAGACTGGCTCCAACAGGAGAGACTGACTCCAACAGGAGAGAGACTGACTCCAACAGGAGAGAGACTGGCTCCAACAGGAGAGAGACTGACTCCAATAGGAGACACACTGGCTCCAACAGGAGAGAGACTGATTCCAACATGAATAGGAGAGACTGGCTCCAACATGAATAGAAGAGAGACTGGCTCCAACAGGAGAGAGACTGGCTCCAACAGGAGAGACTGGCTCCAACATGAATAGGAGAGACTGGTTCCAACAGGGGAGAGCTGGCTCCAACATGAATAGGAGAGAGACTGGCTCCAACAGGAGAGAACTGGCTCCAACAGGAGAGATACTGGCTCCAATAGGAAGAGACTGCTCCAACATGAAGAGGAGAGAGACTGGCTCCAACAGGAGAGAGACTGGCTCCAACATGAACAGGAGAGAGACTGGCTCCAACAGGAGAGATACTGGCTCCAACAGGAGAGAGACTGGCTCCAACAGGAGAGAGACTGGCTCCAACATGAACAGGAGAGAGACTGGCTCCAACAGGAGAGAGACTGGCTCCAACAGGAGAGAGACTGGCTCCAACAGGAGAGAGACTGGCTCCAACATGAACAGAAGAGAGACTGGCTCCAACAGGAGAGAGACTGGCTCCAACATGAACAGGAGAGAGACTGGCTCCAACATGAATAGGAGAGAGACTGGCTCCAACAGGAGAGAGACTGACTCCAACATGAGAGAGACTGGCTCCAACAGGAGAGAGACTGGCTCCAACATGAGAGAGACTGACTCCAACAGGAGAGAGACTGGCTGCAACAGGAGAGAGACTGATTCCAACATGAATAGGAGAGAGACTGGCTCCAACATGAATAGAAGAGAGACTGGCTCCAACAGGAGAGAGACTGGCTCCAACATGAACAGGAGAGAGACTGGCTCCAACATGAACAGGAGAGAGACTGGCTCCAACATGAATAGGAGAGAGACTGGCTCCAACAGGAGAGAGACTCACTCCAACAGGAGAGAGACTGACTCCAACAGGAGAGAGACTGGCTCCAACAGGAGAGAGACTGGCTCCACCAGGAGAGAGACTGACTCCAACAGGAGAGAGACTGGCTCCAACAGGAGAGAGACTGGCTCCAACATGAACAGGAGAGAGACTGGCTCCAACATGAATAGGAGAGAGACTGGCTCCAACAGGAGAGAGACTGGCTCCAACATGAATGGAGAGACTGTCTCCAACAGGAGAGAGTCTGGCTCCAACATGAATAGGAGAGATACTGGCTCCAACAGGAGAGAACTGGCTCCAACAGGAGAGACACTGGCTCCAACAGGAGAGAGACTGGCTCCAACAGAGAGACTCGCTCCAACAGGAGAGAACTGGCTCCAACAGGAGGAGACTGACTCCAATAGGAGAGCACTGGCTCCAACAGGAGAGAGACTGATTCCAACATGAATAGGAGAGACTGGCTCCAACATGAATAGAAGAGACTGGCTCCAACAGGAGAGAGACTGGCTCCAACAGGAGAGACTGGCTCCACATGAATGAAGAGAGACTGGTTCCAACAGGAGAGACTGGCTCCACATGATAGGGGACTGGCTCCAACAGGAGAGAGACTGGCTCCAACGGAGAGATACTGGCTCCAATAGGAGAGAGACTGGCTCCAACATGAAGGAGAGAGACTGGCTCCAACAGGAGAGAGACTGGCTCCAACATGAACAGGAGAGAGACTGGCTCCAACAGGAGAGATACTGGCTCCAACAGGAGAGAGACTGGCTCCAACAGGAGAGAGACTGTCTCCAACATGAACAGGAGAGAGACTGGCTCCAACAGGAGAGAGACTGGCTCCAACAGGAGAGAGACTGGCTCCAACATGAACAGAAGAGAGACTGGCTCCAACAGGAGAGAGACTGACTCCAACATGAGAGAGACTGGCTCCAACAGGAGAGAGACTGGCTCCAACATGAGAGAGACTGACTCCAACAGGAGAGAGACTGGCTGCAACAGGAGAGAGACTGATTCCAACATGAATAGGAGGAGACTGGCTCCAACATGAATAGAAGAGAGACTGGCTCCAACAGGAGAGAGACTGGCTCCAACAGGAGAGAGACTGGCTCCAACATGAACAGGAGAGAGACTCTCCACATGAACAGGAGAGAGACTGGCTCCAACATGAATAGGAGAGAGACTGGCTCCAACAGGAGAGAGACTGGCTCCAACAGGAACAGGAGAGACTGGCTCCAACATGAACAGGAGAGACTGGCTCCAACATGAATAGGAGAGACTGGCTCCAACAGGAGAGAGACTCACTCCAACAGGAGAGAGACTGACTCCAACAGGAGAGAGACTGGCTCCAACAGGAGAGAGACTGGCTCCACCAGGAGAGAGACTGACTCCAACAGGAGAGGACTGGCTCCAACAGGAGAGAGCTGGCTCCAACATGAACAGGAGAGACTGGCTCCAACATGAATAGGAGAGAGACTGGCTCCAACAGGAGAGAGACTGGCTCCAACATGAATAGGAGAGAGACTGTCTCCAACAGGAGAGAGTCTGGCTCCAACATGAATGGAGATATCTGGCTCCAACAGGAGAGAGACTGGCTCCAACAGGAGAGACACTGGCTCCAATAGGAGAGAACTGGCTCAAACATGAACAGGAGAGACTGGCTCCAACAGGAGAGTACTGGCTCCAACAGGAGAGCGACTGGCTCCAACATGAACAGGGAGAGACTGGCTCCAACAGGAGAAAGACTGGCTCCAACAGGAGAGAGACTGCTCCAACAGGAGAGAGACTAGCACCAACAGGAGAGACTGGCTCCAACATGAATAGGAGAGAGACTTGCACCAACATGAACAGGAGAGAACTTGCTCCAACAGGAGAGAGACTGGCTCCAACATGAACAGGGGAGACTGGCTCCAACAGGAGAGAGACTGACTCCAACATGAGAGAACTGGCTCAAACAGGAGAGAACTGGCTCCAACATGAGAGAGACTGGCTCCAACAGGAAGAGACTGGCTCCAACATGAACAGGAGAGAGACTGGCTCCAACAGGAGAGAACTGGCTCCAACAGGAAGAGACTGGCTCCAACATGAACAGGAGAGAACTGCTCCAACAGGAGAGAGCCTGGCTCCAACAGGAGAGAGACTGGCTCCAACAGGAGAGAACTGACTCCAACAGGAGAGAGCTGGCTCCAACAGGAGAGAGACTGACTCCAACAGGAGAGTGACTGGCTCCAACAGGAGAGAGACTGACACCAACAGGAGAGAGACTGGCTCCAACAGGAGAGAGACTGGCTCCAACAGGAGAGAGACCGACTCCAACAGGAGAGAGACTGGCTCCAACAGGAGAGAGACTGATTCCAACATGAATAGGAGAGAGACTGGCTCCAACATGAATAGAAGAGAGACTGGCTCCAACAGGAGAGAGACTGGCTCCAACAGGAGAGAGACTGGCTCCAACATGAACAGGAGAGAGACTGGCTCCAACATGAACTGGAGAGAGACTGGCTCCAACATGAATAGGAGAGACTGGCTCCAACAGGAGAGAGACTGGCTCCAACATGAATAGAGAGAGACTGGCTCCAACAGGAGAGAGACTCACTCCAACAGGAGAGAACTGGCTCCAACAGGAGAGAGACTGACTCCAACAGGAGAGACTGACTCCAACAGGAGAGAGACTGGCTCCAACAGGAGAGAGACTGACTCCAACAGGAGAGAGACTGGCTCCAACAGGAGAGAGACTGATTCCAACATGAATAGGAGAGAGACTGGCTCCAACATGAATAGAGAGAGACTGGCTCCAACAGGAGAGAGACTGGCTCCAACAGGAGAGAGACTGGCTCCAAACATGAACAGGAGAGACTGACTCCAACATGAACAGGAGAGAACTGGTTCCAACATGAATAGGAGGAGACTGGCTCCAACAGGAGAGAGACTGGCTCCAACATGAATAGGAGAGAGACTGGTTCCAACAGGAGAGAGACTGGCTCCAACATGAATAGGAGAGAGACTGGCTCCAACATGAACAGGAGAGAACTGGTTCCAACATGAATAGGAGAGAACTGGCTCCAACAGGAGAGAACTGGCTCCAACATGAATAGGAGAGAACTGGCTCCAACAGGAGAGAGACTGGCTCCAACAGAAGAGAGACTGGCTCCAACATGAATAGGAGAGAGACTTGCACCAACATGAACAGGAGAGAGACTTGCTCCAACAGGAGAGACTGGCTCCAACATGAACAGGTGAGAGACTGGCTCCAACAGGAGAGACTGACTCCAACATGAATAGGAGAGACTGGCTCCAACATGAATAGAAGAGAGACTGGCTCCAACAGGAGAGAGACTGGCTCCAACAGGAGAGAGACTGGCTCCAAACATGAACAGGAGAGAGACTGGCTCCAACATGAACAGGAGAGAGACTGGTTCCAACATGAATAGGAGAGAGACTGGCTCCAACAGGAGAGAGACTGGCTCCAACATGAATAGGAGAGAGACTGGTTCCAACAGGAGAGAGACTGGCTCCAACATGAATAGGAGAGAGACTGGCTCCAACATGAACAGGAGAGAGACTGGTTCCAACATGAATAGGAGAGAGACTGGCTCCAACAGGAGAGAGACTGGCTCCAACATGAAAAGGAGAGAGACTGGCTCCAACAGGAGAGAGACTGGCTCCAACAGAAGAGAGACTGGCTCCAACATGAATAGGAGAGAGACTTGCACCAACATGAACAGGAGAGAGACTTGCTCCAACAGGAGAGAGACTGGCTCCAACATGAACAGGAGAGAGACTGGCTCCAACAGGAGAGAGACTGACTCCAACATGAGAGAGACTGGCTCAAACAGGAGAGAGACTGGCTCCAACATGAGAGAGACTGGCTCCAACAGGAGAGAGACTGGCTCCAACAGGAGAGAGACTGGCTCCAACATGAACAGGAGAGAGACTGGCTCCAACAGGAGAGAGACTGGCTCCAACATGAATAGGAGAGAGACTGGCTCCAACAGGAGAGAGACTCACTCCAACAGGAGAGAGACTGGCTCCAACAGGAGAGAGACTCACTCCAACAGGAGAGAGACTGACTCCAACAGGAGAGAGACTGGCTCCAACAGGAGAGAGACTGGCTCCACCAGGAGAGAGACTGACTCCAACAGGAGAGAGACTGGCTCCAACAGGAGAGAGACTGGCTCCAACATGAACAGGAGAGAGACTGGCTCCAACATGAATAGGAGAGAGACTGGCTCCAACAGGAGAGAGACTGGCTCCAACATGAATAGGAGCCGGAGAGTCTGGCTCCAACATGAATAGGAGAGACTGGCTCCAACAGGAGAGAGACTGGCTCCAACAGGAGAGACACTGGCTCCAATAGGAGAGAGACTGGCTCAAACATGAACAGGAGAGAGACTGGCTCCAACAGGAGAGATACTGGCTCCAACAGGAGAGAGACTGGCTCCAACATGAACAGGAGAGAGACTGGCTCCAACAGGAGAAAGACTGGCTCCAACAGGAGAGAGACTGGCTCCAACAGGAGAGAGACTGGCTCCAACAGGAGAGAGACTGGCTCCAACATGAGAGAGACTGGCTCCAACAGGAGAGAGACTGACTCCAACAGGAGAGAGACTGGCTCCAACATGAACAGGAGAGAGACTGGCTCCAACAGGAGAGAGACTGGCTCCAACATGAACAGGAGAGAGACTGGCTCCAACAGGAGAGAGACTGACTCCAACATGAGAGAGACTGGCTCAAACAGGAGAGAGACTGGCTCCAACATGAGAGAGACTGGCTCCAACAGGAGTGAGACTGGCTCCAACATGAACAGGAGAGAGACTGGCTCCAACAGGAGAGAGACTGGCTCCAACAGGAGAGAGACTGGCTCCAACATGAACAGGAGAGAGACTGGCTCCAACAGGAGAGAGCCTGGCTCCAACAGGAGAGAGACTGGCTCCAACAGGAGAGAGACTGACTCCAACAGGAGAGAGACTGGCTCCAACAGGAGAGAGACTGACTCCAACAGGAGAGAGACTGGCTCCAACAGGAGAGAGACTGACTCCAACAGGAGAGAGACTGGCTCCAACAGGAGAGAGACTGGCTCCAACAGGAGAGAGACTGACTCCAACAGGAGAGAGACTGGCTCCAACAGGAGAGAGACTGATTCCAACATGAATAGGAGAGAGACTGGCTCCAACATGAATAGAGAGAGACTGGCTCCAACAGGAGAGAGACTGGCTCCAACAGGAGAGAACTGGCTCCAACATGAACAGGAGAGAGACTGGCTCCAACATGAACTGGAGAGAGACTGGCTCCAACATGAATAGGAGAGAGACTGGCTCCAACAGGAGAGAGACTGGCTCCAACAGGAGAGATACTGGCTCCAACAGGAGAGAGACTGGCTCCAACATGAACAGGAGGAGACTGGCTCCAACAGGAGAAAGACTGGCTCCAACAGGAGAGAACTCACTCCAACAGGAGAGAGACTGGCTCCAACAGGAGAGAGACTGACTCCAACAGGAGAGAGACTGACTCCAACAGGAGAGAGACTGGCACCAACAGGAGAGAGACTGGCTCCAACATGAATAGGAGAGAGACTTGCACCAACATGCACAGGAGAGAGACTTGCTCCAACATGAACAGGAGAGAGACTGGCTCCAACAGGAGAAAGACTGGCTCCAACAGGAGAGAGACTGGCTCCAACAGGAGAGAGACTGGCACCAACAGGAGAGAGACTGGCTCCAACATGAATAGGAGAGAGACTTGCACCAACATGAACAGGAGAGAGACTTGCTCCAACAGGAGAGAGACTGGCTCCAACATGAACAGGAGAGAGACTGGCTCCAACAGGAGAGAGACTGACTCCAACATGAGAGAGACTTGCTCAAACAGGAGAGAGACTGGCTCCAACATGAGAGAGACTGGCTCCAACAGGAGAGAGACTGGCTCCAACATGAACAGGAGAGAGACTGGCTCAAACAGGAGAGAGACTGGCTCCAACAGGAGAGAGACTGGCTCCAACATGAACAGGAGAGACTGGCTCCAACAGGAGAGAGCCTGGCTCCAACAGGAGAGAGACTGGCTCCAACAGGAGAGAGACTGACTCCAACAGGAGAGAGACTGGCTCCAACAGGAGAGAGACTGACTCCAACAGGAGAGTGACTGGCTCCAACAGGAGAGAGACTGACTCCAACAGGAGAGAGACTGGCTCCAACAGGAGAGAGACTGGCTCCAACAGGAGAGAGACTGACTCCAACAGGAGAGAGACTGGCTCCAACAGGAGAGAGACTGATTCCAACATGAATAGGAGAGACTGGCTCCAACATGATGAGAGAGACTGGCTCCAACAGGAGAGAGACTGGCTCCAACAGGAGAGAGACTGGCTCCAAACATGAACGGAGAGACTGGCTCCAACATGAACAGGAGAGAGACTGGTTCCAACATGATGGAGAGAGACTGGCTCCAACAGGAGAGAGACTGGCTCCAACATGAATAGGGAGAGACTGGTTCCAACAGGAGAGAGACTGCTCCAACATGAATAGGAGAGAGACTGGCTCCAACATGAACAGGAGAGAACTGGCTCCAACATGATGGAGGAGACTGGCTCCAACAGGAGAGAGACTGGCTCCAACATGAAAAGGAGAGAGACTGGCTCCAACAGGAGAGAGACTGGCTCCAACAGAAGAGAGACTGGCTCCAACATGAATAGGAGAGAGACTTGCACCAACATGAACAGGAGAGACTTGCTCCAACAGGAGAGAGACTGGCTCCAACATGAACAGGAGGAGACTGGCTCCAACAGGAGAGAACTGACTCCAACATGAGAGAGACTGGCTCAAACAGGAGAGAACTGGCTCCAACATGAGAGAGACTGGCTCCAACAGGAGAGAGACTGGCTCCAACAGGAGAGAGACTGGCTCCAACATGAACAGGAGAGAACTGGCTCCAACAGGAGGACTGGCTCCAACATGAATAGGAGAGAGACTGGCTCCAACAGGAGAGAGACTCACTCCAACAGGAGAGAGACTGGCTCCAACAGGAGAGAGACTCACTCCAACAGGAGAGAGACTGACTCCAACAGGAGAGAGACTGGCTCCAACAGGAGAGAGACTGGCTCCACCAGGAGAGAGACTGACTCCAACAGGAGAGAGACTGGCTCCAACAGGAGAGAGACTGGCTCCAACATGAACAGGAGAGAGACTGGCTCCAACATGAATAGGAGAGAGACTGGCTCCAACAGGAGAGAGACTGGCTCCAACATGAATAGGAGAGAGACTGTCTCCAACAGGAGAGAGTCTGGCTCCAACATGAATAGGAGAGATACTGGCTCCAACAGGAGAGAGACTGGCTCCAACAGGAGAGACACTGGCTCCAATAGGAGAGAGACTGGCTCAAACATGAACAGGAGAGAGACTGGCTCCAACAGGAGAGATACTGGCTCCAACAGGAGAGAGACTGGCTCCAACATGAACAGGAGAGAGACTGGCTCCAACAGGAGAAAGACTGGCTCCAACAGGAGAGAGACTGGCTCCAACAGGAGAGAGACTGGCTCCAACAGGAGAGAGACTGGCTCCAACATGAGAGAGACTGGCTCCAACAGGAGAGAGACTGACTCCAACAGGAGAGAGACTGGCTCCAACATGAACAGGAGAGACTGGCTCCAACAGGAGAGACTGGCTCCAACATGAACAGGAGAGAGCTGCTCCAACAGGAGAGAGACTGACTCCAACATGAGAGAGACTGGCTCAAACAGGAGAGAGACTGGCTCCAACATGAGAGAGACTGGCTCCAACAGGAGTGAGACTGGCTCCAACATGAACAGGAGAGAGACTGGCTCCAACAGGAGAGAGACTGGCTCCAACAGGAGAGAGACTGGCTCCAACATGAACAGGAGAGAGACTTGCTCCAACAGGAGAGAGCCTGGCTCCAACAGGAGAGAGACTGGCTCCAACAGGAGAGAGACTGACTCCAACAGGAGAGAGACTGGCTCCAACAGGAGAGAGACTGACTCCAACAGGAGAGAGACTGGCTCCAACAGGAGAGAGACTGACTCCAACAGGAGAGAGACTGGCTCCAACAGGAGAGAGACTGCTCCAACAGGAGAGAGACTGACTCCAACAGGAGAGAACTGGCTCCAACAGGAGAGAGACTGATTCCAACATGAATAGGAGAGAGACTGGCTCCAACATGAATAGAAGAGAGACTGGCTCCAACAGGAGAGAGACTGGCTCCAACAGGAGAGAGACTGGCTCCAACATGAACAGCAGAGAGACTGGCTCCAACATGAACTGGAGAGAGACTGGCTCCAACATGAATAGGAGAGAGACTGGCTCCAACAGGAGAGAGACTGGCTCCAACAGGAGAGATACTGGCTCCAACAGGAGAGAGACTGGCTCCAACATGAACAGGAGAGAACTGGCTCCAACAGGAGAAAACTGGCTCCAACAGGAGAGAGACTCACTCCAACAGGAGAGAGACTGGCTCCAACAGGAGAGAGACTGACTCCAACAGGAGAGAGACTGACTCCAACAGGAGAGAGACTGGCACCAACAGGAGAGAGACTGGCTCCAACATGAATAGGAGAGAGACTTGCACCAACATGAACAGGAGAGAGACTTGCTCCAACATGAACAGGAGAGAGACTGGCTCCAACAGGAGAAAGACTGCTCCAACAGGAGAGACTGGCTCCAACAGGAGAGAGACTGGCACCAACAGGAGAGAGACTGGCTCCAACATGAATAGGAGAGAGACTTGCACCAACATGAACAGGAGAGAGACTTGCTCCAACAGGAGAGAGACTGGCTCCAACATGAACAGGAGAGAGACTGGCTCCAACAGGAGAGAGACTGACTCCAACATGAGAGAGACTTGCTCAAACAGGAGAGAGACTGGCTCCAACATGAGAGAGACTGGCTCCAACAGGAGAGAGACTGGCTCCAACATGAACAGGAGAGAGACTGGCTCAAACAGGAGAGAGACTGGCTCCAACAGGAGAGAGACTGGCTCCAACATGAACAGGAGAGAGACTGGCTCCAACAGGAGAGAGCCTGGCTCCAACAGGAGAGAGACTGGCTCCAACAGGAGAGAGACTGACTCCAACAGGAGAGAGACTGGCTCCAACAGGAGAGAGACTGACTCCAACAGGAGAGTGACTGGCTCCAACAGGAGAGAGACTGGCTCCAACAGGAGAGAGACTGGCTCCAACAGGAGAGAGACTGGCTCCAACAGGAGAGAGACTGGCTCCAACAGGAGAGAGACTGGCTCCAACAGGAGAGAGACTGACTCCAACATGAATAGGAGAGAGACTGGCTCCAACATGATGAGACTGGCTCCAACAGGAGAGAGACTGGCTCCAACAGGAGAGAGACTGGCTCCAACAGGAGAGAGACTGGCTCCAACAGGAGAGAGACTGACTCCAACAGGAGAGAGACTGGCTCCAACAGGAGAGAGACTGGCTCCAACATGAATAGGAGAGAGACTGGCTCCAACATGATAGAGAGAGACTGGCTCCAACAGGAGAGAGACTGGCTCCAACAGGAGAGAGACTGGCTCCAACATGAACAGGAGAGAGACTGGCTCCAACATGAACTGGAGAGAGACTGGCTCCAACATGAATAGGAGAGAGACTGGCTCCAACAGGAGAGAGACTGGCTCCAACATGAATAGGAGAGAGACTGGCTCCAACAGGAGAGAGACTCACTCCAACAGGAGAGAGACTGGCTCCAACAGGAGAGAGACTGACTCCAACAGGAGAGAGACTGACTCCAACAGGAGAGAGACTGGCTCCAACAGGAGAGAGACTGACTCCAACAGGAGAGAGACTGGCTCCAACAGGAGAGAGACTGATTCCAACATGAATAGGAGAGAGACTGGCTCCAACATGAATAGAAGAGAGACTGGCTCCAACAGGAGAGAGACTGGCTCCAACAGGAGAGAGACTGGCTCCAAACATGAACAGGAGAGAGACTGGCTCCAACATGAACAGGAGAGAGACTGGTTCCAACATGAATAGGAGAGAGACTGGCTCCAACAGGAGAGAGACTGGCTCCAACATGAATAGGAGAGAGACTGGTTCCAACAGGAGAGAGACTGGCTCCAACATGAATAGGAGAGAGACTGGCTCCAACATGAACAGGAGAGAGACTGGTTCCAACATGAATAGGAGAGAGACTGGCTCCAACAGGAGAGAGACTGGCTCCAACATGAATAGGAGAGAGACTGGCTCCAACAGGAGAGAGACTGGCTCCAACAGGAGAGAGACTGGCTCCAACATGAATAGGAGAGAGACTTGCACCAACATGAACAGGAGAGAGACTTGCTCCAACAGGAGAGAGACTGGCTCCAACATGAACAGGAGAGAGACTGGCTCCAACAGGAGAGAGACTGACTCCAACATGAGAGAGACTGGCTCAAACAGGAGAGAGACTGGCTCCAACATGAGAGAGACTGGCTCCAACAGGAGAGAGACTGGCTCAAACAGGAGAGAGACTGGCTCCAACATGAACAGGAGAGAGACTGGCTCCAACAGGAGAGAGACTGGCTCCAACATGAATAGGAGAGAGACTGGCTCCAACAGGAGAGAGACTCACTCCAACAGGAGAGAGACTGGCTCCAACAGGAGAGAGACTCACTCCAACAGGAGAGAGACTGGCTCCAACAGGAGAGAGACTCACTCCAACAGGAGAGAGACTTGCTCCAACAGGAGAGAGACTGGCTCCAACATGAACAGGAGAGAGACTGGCTCCAACAGGAGAGAGACTGACTCCAACATGAGAGAGACTGGCTCAAACAGGAGAGAGACTGGCTCCAACATGAGAGAGACTGGCTCCAACAGGAGAGAGACTGGCTCAAACAGGAGAGAGACTGGCTCCAACATGAACAGGAGAGAGACTGGCTCCAACAGGAGAGAGACTGGCTCCAACATGAATAGGAGAGAGACTGGCTCCAACAGGAGAGAGACTGGCTCCAACAGGAGAGAGACTGACTCCAACAGGAGAGAGACTGGCTCCAACAGGAGAGAGACTGACTCCAACAGGAGAGAGACTGGCTCCAACAGGAGAGAGACTGGCTCCAACAGGAGAGAGACTGGCTCCAACAGGAGAGAGACTGGCTCCAACAGGAGAGACTGACTCCAACAGGAGAGAGACTGGCTCCAACAGGAGAGAGACTGATTCCAACATGAATAGGAGAGAGACTGGCTCCAACATGAATAGAAGAGAGACTGGCTCCAACAGGAGAGAGACTGGCTCCAACAGGAGAGAGACTGGCTCCAACATGAACAGGAGAGAGACTGGCTCCAACAGGAACTGAGAGAGACTGGCTCCAACATGAATAGGAGAGAGACTGGCTCCAACAGGAGAGAGACTGGCTCCAACAGGAGAGATACTGGCTCCAACAGGAGAGAGACTGGCTCCAACATGAACAGGAGAGAGACTGGCTCCAACAGGAGAAAGACTGGCTCCAACAGGAGAGAGACTCACTCCAACAGGAGAGAGACTGGCTCCAACAGGAGAGAGACTGACTCCAACAGGAGAGAGACTGACTCCAACAGGAGAGAGACTGGCACCAACAGGAGAGAGACTGGCTCCAACATGAATAGGAGAGAGACTTGCACCAACATGAACAGGAGAGAGACTTGCTCCAACATGAACAGGAGAGAGACTGGCTCCAACAGGAGAAAGACTGGCTCCAACAGGAGAGAGACTGGCTCCAACAGGAGAGAGACTGGCACCAACAGGAGAGAGACTGGCTCCAACATGAATAGGAGAGAGACTTGCACCAACATGAACAGGAGAGAGACTTGCTCCAACAGGAGAGAGACTGGCTCCAACATGAACAGGAGAGAGACTGGCTCCAACAGGAGAGAGACTGACTCCAACATGAGAGAGACTTGCTCAAACAGGAGAGAGACTGGCTCCAACATGAGAGAGACTGGCTCCAACAGGAGAGAGACTGGCTCCAACATGAACAGGAGAGAGACTGGCTCCAACAGGAGAGAGACTGGCTCCAACAGGAGAGAGACTGGCTCCAACATGAACAGGAGAGAGACTGGCTCCAACAGGAGAGAGCCTGGCTCCAACAGGAGAGAGACTGGCTCCAACAGGAGAGAGACTGACTCCAACAGGAGAGAGACTGGCTCCAACAGGAGAGAGACTGACTCCAACAGGAGAGTGACTGGCTCCAACAGGAGAGAGACTGACTCCAACAGGAGAGAGACTGGCTCCAACAGGAGAGAGACTGGCTCCAACAGGAGAGAGACTGACTCCAACAGGAGAGAGACTGGCTCCAACAGGAGAGAGACTGGCTCCAACATGAACAGGAGAGAGACTGGCTCCAACATGAATAGAGAGAGACTGGCTCCAACAGGAGAGAGACTGGCTCCAACAGGAGAGAGACTGGCTCCAACATGAACAGGAGAGAGACTGGCTCCAACATGAACTGGGAGAGACTGGCTCCAACATGAATAGGAGAGAGACTGGCTCCAACAGGAGAGAGACTGGCTCCAACATGAATAGGAGAGAGACTGGCTCCAACAGGAGAGAGACTCGCTCCAACAGGAGAGAGACTGGCTCCAACAGGAGAGAGACTGACTCCAACAGGAGAGACTGACTCCAACAGGAGAGAGACTGGCTCCAACAGGAGAGAGACTGACTCCAACAGGAGAGAGACTGGCTCCAACAGGAGAGAGACTGACTCCAACATAATAGGAGAGAGACTGGCTCCAACATGAATAGAGAGAGACTGGCTCCAACAGGAGAGAGACTGGCTCCAACAGGAGAGAGACTGGCTCCAACATGAACAGGAGAGAGACTGGCTCCAACATGAACAGGAGAGAGACTGGTTCCAACATGAATAGGAGAGAGACTGGCTCCAGCAGGAGAGAGACTGGCTCCAACATGAATAGGAGAGAGACTGGTTCCAACAGGAGAGAGACTGGCTCCAACATGAAGGAGAGACTGGCTCCAACATGAACAGGAGAGAGACTGGTTCCAACAATAGGGAGAGACTGGCTCCAACAGGAGAGAGACTGGCTCCAACATGAATAGGAGAGACTGGCTCCAACAGGAGAGAGACTGGCTCCAACAGGAGAGAGACTGGCTCCAACATGAATAGGAGAGAGACTTCACCAACAACAGGAGAGAGACTTGCTCCAACAGGAGAGAGACTGGCTCCAACATGAACAGGAGAGAGACTGGCTCCAACAGGAGAGAGACTGACTCCAACATGAGAGAGACTGGCTCCAACAGGAGAGAGACTGGCTCCAACATGAGAGAGACTGGCTCCAACAGGAGAGAGACTGGCTCCAACAGGAGAGAGACTGGCTCCAACATGAACAGGAGAGAGACTGGCTCCAACAGGAGAGAGACTGGCTCCAACATGAATAGGAGAGAGACTGGCTCCAACAGGAGAGAGACTCGCTCCAACAGGAGAGAGACTGGCTCCAACAGGAGAGAGACTCACTCCAACAGGAGAGAGAGCTGGCTCCAACAGGAGAGAGACTGGCTCCAACAGGAGAGAGACTGGCTCCAACAGGAGAGAGACTGGCTCCAACATGAACAGGAGAGACTGGCTCCAACAGGAGAGAGACTGGCTCCAACATGAGAGAGACTGGCTCCAACAGGAGAGAGACTGGCTCCAACATGAGAGAGACTGGCTCCAACAGGAGAGAGACTGGCTCCAACAGGAGAGAGACTGGCTCCAACATGAACAGGAGAGAGACTGGCTCCAACAGGAGAGAACTGGCTCCAACATGAACAGGAGAGAGACTGGCTCCAACAGGAGAGAGACTCACTCCAACAGGAGAGAGACTGGCTCCAACAGGAGAGAGACTCGCTCCAACAGGAGAGAGACTGGCTCCAACAGGAGAGAGACTGGCTCCAACAGGAGAGAGACTGGCTCCACCAGGAGAGAGACTGGCTCCAACAGGAGAGAGACTGGCTCCAACAGGAGAGAGACTGGCTCCAACAGGAGAGAGACTGGCTCCAACATGAACAGGAGAGAGACTGGCTCCAACAGGAGAGAGACTGGCTCCAACAGGAGAGAGACTGGCTCCAACAGGAGAGAGACTGGCTCCAACAGGAGAGAGACTGGCTCCAACATGAACAGGAGAGAGACTGGCTCCAACAGACAGGAGAGAGACTGGCTCCAACAGGAGAGAGACTGGCTCCAACATGAGGAGAGAGACTGGCTCCAACAGGAGAGAGACTGACTCCAACAGGAGAGAGACTGGCTCCAACAGGAGAGAGACTGGCTCCAACAGGAGAGAGACTGGCTCCAACAGGAGAGAGACTGGCTCCAACATGAACAGGAGAGAGACTGGCTCCAACAGGAGAGAGACTGGCTCCAACAGGAGAGAGACTGGCTCCAACATGAACAGGAGAGAGACTGGCTCCAACAGGAGAGAGCCTGGCTCCAACAGGAGAGAGACTGGCTCCAACAGGAGAGAGACTGACTCCAACAGGAGAGAGACTGGCTCCAACAGGAGAGAGACTGGCTCCAACAGGAGAGAGACTGGCTCCAACAGGAGAGAGACTGGCTCCAACAGGAGAGAGACTGGCTCCAACAGGAGAGAGACTGGCTCCAACAGGAGAGAGACTGGCTCCAACAGGAGAGAGACTGACTCCAACATGAACAGGAGAGAGACTGGCTCCAACATGAGAGAGAGACTGGCTCCAACAGGAGAGAGACTGGCTCCAACAGGAGAGAGACTGGCTCCAACATGAACAGGAGAGAGACTGGCTCCAACATGAACAGGAGAGAGACTGGCTCCAACATGAAGGAGAGAGACTGGCTCCAACAGGAGAGAGACTGGCTCCAACATGAATAGGAGAGAGACTGGCTCCAACAGGAGAGAGACTCACTCCAACAGGAGAGAGACTGGCTCCAACAGGAGAGAGACTGACTCCAACAGGAGAGAGACTGGCTCCAACAGGAGAGAGACTGGCTCCAACAGGAGAGAGACTGACTCCAACAGGAGAGAGACTGGCTCCAACAGGAGAGAGACTGATTCCAACATGAACAGGAGAGAGACTGGCTCCAACATGAATAGAAGAGAGACTGGCTCCAACAGGAGAGAGACTGGCTCCAACAGGAGAGAGACTGGCTCCAAACATGAACAGGAGAGAGACTGGCTCCAACATGAACAGGAGAGAGACTGGCTCCAACATGAATAGGAGAGAGACTGGCTCCAACAGGAGAGAAACTGGCTCCAACATGAATAGGAGAGAGACTGGTTCCAACAGGAGAGAGACTGGCTCCAACATGAAGAGAGAGACTGGCTCCAACATGACAGGAGAGACTGGCTCCAACAGGATGGAGAGACTGGCTCCAACAGGAGAGAGACTGGCTCCAACATGAATAGGGAGAGAGACTGGCTCCAACAGGAGAGAGACTGGCTCCAACAGGAGAGAGACTGGCTCCAACATGAACAGGAGAGAGACTGGCTCCAACATGAACAGGAGAGACTGGCTCCAACAGGAGAGAGACTGGCTCCAACATGAACAGGAGAGAGACTGGCTCCAACAGGAGAGAGACTGACTCCAACATGAGAGAGACTGGCTCCAACAGGAGAGAGACTGGCTCCAACAGGAGAGAGACTGGCTCCAACAGGAGAGAGACTGGCTCCAACAGGAGAGAGACTGGCTCCAACATGAACAGGAGAGAGACTGGCTCCAACAGGAGAGAGACTGGCTCCAACATGAACAGGGAGAGACTGGCTCCAACAGGAGAGAGACTGGCTCCAACAGGAGAGAGACTGGCTCCAACAGGAGAGAGACTGGCTCCAACAGGAGAGAGACTGGCTCCAACAGGAGAGAGACTGGCTCCAACAGGAGAGAGACTGGCTCCAACAGGAGAGGGACTGGCTCCAACAGGAGAGAGACTGGCTCCAACAGGAGAGAGACTGGCTCCAACAGGAGAGAGACTGGCTCCAACAGAGAGAGAGACTGGCTCCAACAGGAGAGATACTGGCTCCAACAGGAGAGAACTGGCTCCAACAGGAGAGAGACTGGCTCCAACAGGAGAGAGACTGGCTCCAACAGGAGAGAGACTGGCTCCAACAGGAACAGAAGAGAGACTGGCTCCAACAGGAGAGAGACTGGCTCCAACATGAACAGGAGAGAGACTGGCTCCAACATGAACAGGAGAGAGACTGGCTCAAACATGAACAGGAGAGAGACTGGCTCCAACAGTATAGAGACTGGCTCCAACATGAACAGGAGAGAGACTGGCTCCAACAGGAGAGAGACTGGCTCCAACAGGAGAGAGACTGGCTCCAACATGAATAGGAGAGAGACTGGCTCCAACAGGAGAGAGACTGGCTCCAACATGGAGAGAGACTGGCTCCAACAGGAGAGAGACTGGCTCCAACAGGAGAGAGACTGGCTCCAACAGGAGAGAGACTGGCTCCAACAGGAGAGAGACTGGCTCCAACAGGAGAGAGACTGGCTCCAACAGGAGAGAGACTGGCTCCAACATGAATAGGAGAGAGACTGGCTCCAACAGGAGAGAGACTGGCTCCAACATGAATAGAGAGAGACTGGCTCCAACAGGAGAGAGACTGGCTCCAACAGGAGAGAGACTGGCTCCAACAGGAGAGAGACTGGCTCCAACAGGAGAGAGACTGGCTCCAACAGGAGAGAGACTGGCTCCAACAGGAGAGAGACTGGCTCCAACAGGAGAGAGATTGGCTCCAACAGGAGAGAGACTGGCTCCAACAGGAGAGAGACTGGCTCCAACAGGAGAGAGATTGGCTCCAACATGAACAGGAGAGAGACTGGCTCCAACATGAACAGGAGAGAGACTGGCTCCAACAGGAGAGAGACTGGCTCCAACAGGAGACAGACTGGCTCCAACAGGAGACAGACTGGCTCCAACATGAACAGGAGAGAGACTGTCTCCAACAGGAGAGAGACTGGCGCCAACATGAAAGAGACTAGCTCCAACATGAATAGGAGAGAGACTGGCTCCAACAGGAGAGAGACTGGCTCCAACAGGAGAGAGACTGGCTCCAACAGGAGAGAGACTGGCTCCAACATGAATAGGAGAGAGACTGACTCCAACATGAATAGGAGAGAGACTGGCTCCAACATGAATAGGAGAGAGACTGGCTAAAACAGGAGAGAGACTGGCTCCAACAGGAGAGAGACTGGCTCCAACATGAACAGGAGAGAGACTGGCTCAAACAACAGGAGAGAGACTGGCTCCAACAGGATAGAGACTGGCTCCAACATGAACAGGAGAGAGACTGGCTCCAACAGGAGAGAGACTGGCTCCAACAGGAGAGAGACTGGCTCCAACATGAATAGGAGAGAGACTGGCTCCAACAGGAGAGTGACTGGCTCCAACATGAATAGAAGAGAGACTGGCTCCAACAGGAGAGGGACTGACTCCAACAGGAGAGAGACTGGCTCCAACAGGAGAGAGACTGGCTACAACAGGAGAGAGACTGGCTCCAACAGGAGAGAGACTGGCTCCAACAGGAGAGAGACTGTCTCCAACATGAATAGGAGAGAGACTGGCTCCAACAGGAGAGAGACTGGCTCCAACAGGAGAGAGACTGGCTCCAACAGGAGAGAGACTGGCTCCAACAGGAGAGAGACTGGCTCCAACATGAACAGGAGAGAGACTGGCTCCAACATGAGGAGAGAGACTGGCTCCAACAGTATAGAGACTGGCTCCAACATGAACAGGAGAGAGACTGGCTCCAACAGGAGAGAGACTGGCTCCAACAGGAGAGAGACTGGCTCCAACATGAACAGGAGAGAGACTGGCTCCAACAGGAGAGAGACTGGCTCCAACATGTAGAAGAGAGACTGGCTCCAACAGGAGAGAGACTGGCTCCAACAGGAGAGAGACTGGCTCCAACAGGAGAGAGACTGGCTCCAACAGGAGAGAGACTGGCTCCAACAGGAGAGAGACTGGCTCCAACAGGAGAGAGACTGTCTCCAACATGAATAGGAGAGAGACTGGCTCCAACAGGAGAGAGACTGGCTCCAACAGGAGAGAGACTGGCTCCAACAGGAGAGAGACTGGCTCCAACAGGAGAGAGACTGGCTCCAACAGGAGAGAGACTTGCTCCAACAGGAGAGAGACTGGCTCCAACAGGAGAGAGACTGGCTCCAACAGGAGAGAGACTGGCTCCAACAGGAGAGAGACTGGCTCCAACATGAACAGGAGAGAGACTGGCTCCAACAGGAGAGAGACTGGCTCCAACAGGAGAGAGACTGGCTCCAACATGAATAGGAGAGAGACTGGCTCCAACAGGAGAGAGACTGGCTCCAACAGGAGAGAGACTGGCTCCAACATGAACAGGAGAGAGACTGGCTCCAACAGGAGAGAGACTGGCTCCAACAGGAGAGAGACTGGCTCCAACAGGAGAGAGACTGGCTCCAACATGAATAGGAGAGAGACTGGCTCCAACATGAATAGGAGAGAGACTGGCTCCAACAGGAGAGAGACTGGCTCCAACATGAATAGGAGAGAGACTGGCTCCAACAGGAGAGAGACTGGCTCCAACAGGAGAGAGACTGGCTCCAACAGGAGAGAGACTGGCTCCAACAGGAGAGAGACTGGCTCCAACAGGAGAGAGACTGACTCCAACAGGAGAGAGACTGGCTCCAACAGGAGAGAGATGACTCCAACATGAACAGGATAGAGACTGGCTCCAACAGGAGAGAGACTGGCTCCAACAGGAGAGAGACTGGCTCCAACAGGAGAGAGACTGGCTCCAACAGGAGAGAGACTGGCTCCAACATGAACAGGAGAAAGACTGGCTCCAACAGGAAAGGACTGGCTCCAACAGGAGAGAGACTGGCTCCAACAGGAGAGAGACTGGCTCCAACAGGAGAGAGATGACTCCAACATGAACAGGATAGAGACTGGCAGACTGGCTCCAAGAGGAGAGAGACTTTCTCCAACAGGAGAGAGACTGGCTCCAACAGGAGAGAGACTGGCTCCAACATGAACAGGAGAAAGACTGGCTCCAACAGGAAAGGACTGGCTCCAACAGGAGAGAGACTGGCTCCAACATGAATAGGAGAGACACTGGCTCCAACAGGAGAGAGACTGGCTCCAACAGGAGAGAGACTGGCTCCAACATGAACAGGAGAGAGACTGGCTCCAACAGGAGAGAGACTGGCTCCAACAGGAGAGAGACTGGCTCCAACATGATAGGGAGAGACTGGCTCCAACAGGAGAGAGACTGGCTCCAACATGAATAGGAGAGAGACTGGCTCCAACATGAATAGGAGAGAGACTGGCTCCAACAGGAGAGAGACTGGCTCCAACAGGAGAGAGACTGGCTCCAACAGGAGAGAGACTGGCTCCAACAGGAGAGAGACTGGCTCCAACAGGAGAGAGACTGGCTCCAACAGGAGAGAGACTGACTCCAACAGGAGAGAGACTGGCTCCAACAGGAGAGAGACTGGCTCCAACAGGAGAGAGACTGGCTCCAACAGGAGAGAGACTGGCTCCAACAGGAGAGAGACTGGCTCCAACAGGAGAGAGATGACTCCAACATGAACAGGATAGAGACTGGCTCCAACAGGAGAGAGACTGGCTCCAACAGGAGAGAGACTGGCTCCAACAGGAGAGAGACTGGCTCCAACATGAACAGGAGAGAGACTGACTACAACAGGAGAGAGACTGGCTCCAACAGGAGAGAGACTGGCTCCAACATGAATAGGAGAGACTGGCTCCAACAGGAGAGAGACTGGCTCCAACAGGAGAGAGACTGGCTCCAACAGGAGAGAGACTGGCTCCAACATGAACAGGAGAGAGACTGGCTCCAACAGGAGAGAGACTGGCTCCAACAGGAGAGAGACTGGCTCCAACATGAACAGGAGAGAGACTGGCTCCAACAGGAGAGAGACTGGCTCCAACAGGAGAGAGCTGGCTCCAACATGAACAGGAGAGAGACTGACTCCAACAGGAGAGAGACTGGCTCCAACAGGAGAGAGACTGGCTCCAACAGGAGAGAGACTGGCTCCAACATGAATAGGAGAGAGACTGGCTCCAACATGAACAGGAGAGAGACTGGCTCCAACAGGAGAGAGACTGGCTCCAACATGAATAGGAGAGAGACTGGCTCCAACAGGAGAGAGACTGGCTCCAACAGGAGAGAGACTGGCTCCAACAGGAGAGACTGTCTCCAACAGGAGAGAGACTGGCTCCAACAGGAGAGAGACTGACTCCAACAGGAGAGAGACTGGCTCCAACAGGAGAGAGACTGACTCCAACATGAACAGGAGAGAGACTGGCTCCAACAGGAGAGAGACTGGCTCCAACAGGAGAGAGACTGGCTCCAACAGGAGAGAGACTGGCTCCAACAGGAGAGAGACTGGCTCCAACATGAACAGGAGAAAGACTGGCTCCAACAGGAAAGGACTGGCTCCAACAGGAGAGAGCTGGCTCCAACAGGAGAGAGACTGGCTCCAACAGGAGAGAGATGACTCCAACATGAACAGGATAGAGACTGGCTCCAACAGGAGAGAGACTGGCTCCAACAGGAGAGAGACTGGCTCCAACAGGAGAGAGACTGGCTCCAACAGGAGAGAGACTGGCTCCAACATGAACAGGAGAGAGACTGGCTCCAACAGGAAAGGACTGGCTCCAACAGGAGAGAGACTGGCTCCAACATGAATAGGAGAGACACTGGCTCCAACAGGAGAGAGACTGGCTCCAACATGAGAGAGACTGGCTCCAACATGAACAGGAGAGAGACTGGCTCCAACAGGAGAGAGACTGGCTCCAACAGGAGAGAGACTGGCTCCAACATGAATAGGAGAGAGACTGGCTCCAACAGGAGAGAGACTGGCTCCAACATGAATAGGAGAGAGACTGGCTCCAACATGAATAGGAGAGAGACTGGCTCCAACAGGAGAGAGACTGGCTCCAACAGGAGAGAGACTGGCTCCAACAGGAGAGAGACTGGCTCCAACAGGAGAGAGACTGGCTCCAACAGGAGAGAGACTGGCTCCAACAGGAGAGAGACTGGCTCCAACAGGAGAGAGACTGGCTCCAACAGGAGAGAGACTGGCTCCAACAGGAGAGAGACTGGCTCCAACAGGAGAGAGACTGGCTCCAACAGGAGAGAGACTGACTCCAACATGAACAGGAGAGAGACTGGCTCCAACAGGAGAGAGACTGGCCCCAACAGGAGAGAGACTGGCTCCAACAGGAGAGAGACTGGCTCCAACATCAGGAGAGAGACTGGCTCCAACAGGAGAGAGACTGGCTCCAACAGGAGAGAGACTGGCTCCAACATGAATAGGAGAGAGACTGGCTCCAACAGGAGAGAGACTGGCTCCAACAGGAGAGAGACTGGCTCCAACAGGAGAGAGACTGGCTCCAACATGAACAGGAGAGAGACTGGCTCCAACATGTATAGGAGAGAGACTGGCTCCAACAGGAGAGAGACTGGCTCCAACATGATAGGAGAGAGACTGGCTCCAACAGGAGAGAGACTCGCTCCAACAGGAGAGAGACTGGCTCCAACAGGAGAGAGACTGGCTCCAACAGGAGAGAGACTGACTCCAACAGGAGAGAGACTGGCTCCAACAGGAGAGAGACTGGCTCCAACAGGAGAGAGACTGGCTCCAACAGGAGAGAGACTGGCTCCAACATGGAGAGAGACTGGCTCCAACATGAATAGAAGAGAGACTGGCTCCAACAGGAGAGAGACTGGCTCCAACAGGAGAGAGACTGGCTCCAACATGAACAGGAGAGAGACTGGCTCCAACAGAAGAGAGAGACTGGCTCCAACAGGAGAGAGACTGGCTCCAACAGGAGAGAGACTGGCTCCAACAGGAGAGAGACTGGCTCCAACATGAATAGGAGAGAGACTGGCTCCAACAGGAGAGAGACTGGCTCCAACAGGAGAGAGACTGGCTCCAACAGGAGAGAGACTGGCTCCAACAGGAGAGAGACTGGCTCCAACAGGAGAGAGACTGGCTCCAACATGAACAGGAGAGAGACTGGCTCCAACAGGAGAGAGACTGGCTCCAACAGGAGAGAGACTGGCTCCAACAGGAGAGAGACTGGCTCCAACATGAACAGGAGAGAGACTGGCTCCAACATGAATAGGAGAGAGACTGGCTCCAACAGGAGAGAGACTGGCTCCAACATGAAAGAGAGAACTGGCTCCAACAGGAGAGAGACTGGCTCCAACAGGAGAGAGACTGGCTCCAACAGGAGAGAGACTGGCTCCAACAGGAGAGAGACTGGCTCCAACAGGAGAGAGACTGGCTCCAACAGGAGAGAGACTGGCTCCAACAGGAGAGAGACTGGCTCCAACATGAACAGGAGAGAGACTGGCTCCAACAGGAGAGAGACTGGCTCCAACAGGAGAGAGACTGGCTCCAACAGGAGAGAGACTGGCTCCAACAGGAGAGAGACTGGCTCCAACAGGAGAGAGACTGGCTCCAACAGGAGAGAGACTGGCTCCAACAGGAGAGAGACTGGCTCCAACAGGAGAGAGACTGGCTCCAACAGGAGAGAGACTGGCTCCAACATGAACAGGAGAGAGACTGGCTCCAACAGGAGAGAGACTGGCTCCAACAGGAGAGAGACTGGCTCCAACAGGAGAGAGACTGGCTCCAACAGGAGAGAGACTGGCTCCAACATGAACAGGAGAGAGACTGGCTCCAACAGGAGAGAGACTGGCTCCAACAGGAGAGAGACTGGCTCCAACATGAAGGAGAGACTGGCTCCAACAGGAGAGAGACTGGCTCCAACAGAGAGAGAGACTGGCTCCAACATGAACAGGAGAGAGACTGGCTCCAACAGGAGAGAGACTGGCTCCAACAGGAGAGAGACTGGCTCCAACATGAATAGAAGAGAGACTGGCTCCAACAGGAGAGAGACTGGCTCCAACAGAGAGAGAGACTGGCTCCAACATGAATAGGAGAGAGACTGGCTCCAACAGGAGAGAGACTGGCTCCAACAGGAGAGAGACTGGCTCCAACAGGAGAGAGACTGGCTCCAACAGGAGAGAGACTGGCTCCAACAGGAGAGAGACTGGCTCCAACAGGAGAGAGACTGGCTCCAACAGGAGAGAGACTGGCTCCAACAGGAGAGAGACTGGCTCCAACAGGAGAGAGACTGGCTCCAACAGGAGAGAGACTGGCTCCAACAGGAGAGAGACTGGCTCCAACAGGAGAGAGACTGGCTCCAACATGAACAGGAGAGAGACTGGCTCCAACAGGAGAGAGACTGGCTCCAACAGGAGAGAGACTGGCTCCAACAGGAGAGAGACTGGCTCCAACATGAACAGGAGAGAGACTGGCTCCAACAGGAGAGAGACTGGCTCCAACAGGAGAGAGACTGGCTCCAACATGAATAGGAGAGACTGGCTCCAACAGGAGAGAGACTGGCTCCAACAGGAGAGAGACTGGCTCCAACAGGAGAGAGACTGGCTCCAACAGAACAGGAGAGAGACTGGCTCCAACAGGAGAGAGACTGGCTCCAACATGTAGAGAGAGACTGGCTCCAACAGGAGAGAGACTGGCTCCAACATAAGGAGAGAGACTGGCTCCAACAGGAGAGAGACTCGCTCCAACAGGAGAGAGACTGGCTCCAACAGGAGAGAGACTGGCTCCAACAGGAGAGAGACTGGCTCCAACAGGAGAGAGACTGGCTCCAACAGGAGAGAGACTGGCTCCAACAGGAGAGAGACTGGCTCCAACAGGAGAGAGACTGGCTCCAACAGAAGGAGAGAGACTGGCTCCAACATGAGAGAGAGACTGGCTCCAACAGGAGAGAGACTGGCTCCAACAGGAGAGAGACTGGCTCCAAACATGAACAGGAGAGAGACTGGCTCCAACAGAATGGAGAGAGACTGGCTCCAACAGGAGAGAGACTGGCTCCAACATGAAGAGAGAGACTGGCTCCAACAGGAGAGAGACTGGCTCCAACATGGAGAGAGACTGGCTCCAACAGGAGAGAGACTGGCTCCAACAGGAGAGATACTGGCTCCAACAGGAGAGAGACTGGCTCCAACATGAAGGAGAGACTGGCTCCAACAGGAGAGAGACTGGCTCCAACATGAACAGGAGAGAGACTGGCTCCAACAGGAGAGAGACTGGCTCCAACAGGAGAGAGACTGGCTCCAACAGGAGAGAGACTGGCTCCAACATGAACAGGAGAGAGACTGGCTCCAACAGGAGAGAGACTGGCTCCAACAGGAGAGAGACTGGCTCCAACAGGAGAGAGACTAGCTCCAACAGGAGAGAGACTGGCTCCAACAGGAGAGAGACTGGCTCCAACATGCAGAGAGAGACTGGCTCCAACAAGGAGAGAGACTGGCTCCAACATGAACAGGAGAGAGACTGGCTCCAACAGGAGAGAGACTGGCTCCAACATGAACAGGAGAGAGACTGGCTCCAACAGGAGAGAGACTGGCTCCAACAGGAGAGAGACTGGCTCCAACATGAATAGGAGAGAGACTGGCTCCAACAGGAGAGAGACTGGCTCCAACATAGAAGAGAGACTGGCTCCAACAGGAGAGAGACTGGCTCCAACAGGAGAGAGACTGGCTCCAACAGGAGAGAGACTGGCTCCCACAGGAGAGAGACTGGCTCCAACAGGAGAGAGACTGGCTCCAACAGGAGAGAGACTGGCTCCAACATGAAGGAGAGAGACTGGCTCCAACAGGAGAGAGACTGGCTCCAACATGAATAGGAGAGACTGGCCCCAACAGGAGAGAGACTGGCTCCAACAGGAGAGAGACTGGCTCCAACAGGAGAGAGACTGGCTCCAACAGGAGAGAGACTGGCTCCAACAGGAGAGAGACTGGCTCCAACAGGAGAGAGACTGGCTCCAACAGGAGAGAGACTGGCTCCAACAGGAGAGAGACTGGCTCCAACAGGAGAGAGACTGGCTCCAACAGGAGAGAGACTGGCTCCAACATGAACAGGAGAGAGCTGGCTCCAACATCAGGAGAGAGACTGGCTCCAACAGGAGAGAGACTGGCTCCAACAGGAGACAGACTGGCTCCAACAGGAGAGAGACTGGCTCCAACATGAACAGGGAGAGACTGGCTCCAACAGGAGAGAGACTGGCTCCAACATGAGAGAGACTAGCTCCAACATGAACAGGAGAGAGACTGGCTCCAACAGGAGAGAGACTGGCTCCAACAGGAGAGAGACTGGCTCCAACAGGAGAGAGACTGGCTCCAACATGAATAGGAGAGAGACTGACTCCAACATGAAGGGAGAGAGACTGGCTCCAACATGAAAGGAGAGAGACTGGCTCAAACAGGAGAGAGACTGGCTCCAACATGAATAGGAGAGAGACTGGCTCCAACAGGAGAGAGACTGGCTCCAACATGAACAGGAGAGAGACTGGCTCAAACATGAACAGGAGAGAGACTGGCTCCAACAGTAGAGAGACTGGCTCCAACATGAACAGGAGAGAGACTGGCTCCAACAGGAGAGAGACTGGCTCCAACAGGAGAGAGACTGGCTCCAACAGAATAGGAGAGAGACTGGCTCCAACAGGAGAGAGACTGGCTCCAACATGAACAGGAGAGAGACTGGCTCCAACAGGAGAGAGACTGGCTCCAACAGGAGAGAGACTGGCTCCAACAGGAGAGAGACTGGCTCCAACAGGAGAGAGACTGGCTCCAACAGGAGAGAGACTGGCTCCAACAGGAGAGAGACTGTCTCCAACATGAATAGGAGAGAGACTGGCTCCAACAGGAGAGAGACTGGCTCCAACATGAACAGGAGAGAGACTGGCTCCAACAGGAGAGAGACTGGCTCCAACAGTATAGAGACTGGCTCCAACATGAACAGGAGAGAGACTGGCTCCAACAGGAGAGAGACTGGCTCCAACAGGAGAGAGACTGGCTCCAACATGAATAGGAGAGAGACTGGCTCCAACAGGAGAGTGACTGGCTCCAACATGAATAGAAGAGAGACTGGCTCCAACAGGAGAGAGACTGACTCCAACAGGAGAGAGACTGGCTCCAACAGGAGAGAGACTGGCTCCCACAGGAGAGAGACTGGCTCCAACAGGAGAGAGACTGGCTCCAACAGGAGAGAGACTGGCTCCAACATGAATAGGAGAGAGACTGGCTCCAACAGGAGAGAGACTGGCTCCAACAGGAGAGAGACTGGCTCCAACAGGAGAGCGACTGGCTCCAACAGGAGAGAGACTGGCTCCAACAGGAGAGAGACTTGCTCCAACAGGAGAGTACTGGCTCCAACAGGAGAGAGACTGGCCCCAACAGGAGAGAGACTGGCTCCAACAGGAGAGAGACTGGCCCCAACATGGAGAGAGACTGGCTCCAACAGGAGAGAGACTGGCTCCAACAGGAGAGAGACTGGCTCCAACATGAACAGGAGAGAGACTGGCTCCAACAGGAGAGAGACTGGCTCCAACAGGAGAGAGACTGGCTCCAACATGAAGGAGAGAGACTGGCTCCAACAGGAGAGAGACTGGCTCCAACATGAACAGGAGAGAGACTGGCTACAACAGGAGAGAGACTGGCTCCAACAGGAGAGAGACTGGCTCCAACAAAGGAGAGAGACTGGCTCCAACAGGAGAGAGACTGGCTCCAACAGGAGAGAGACTGGCTCCAACAGGAGAGAGACTGGCTCCAACAGGAGAGAGACTGACTCCAACATGAACAGGAGAGAGACTGGCTCCAACAGGAGAGAGACTGGCTCCAACAGGAGAGAGACTGGCTCCAACAGGAGAGAGACTGGCTCCAACAGGAGAGAGACTGGCTCCAACATGAACAGGAGAAAGACTGGCTCCAACAGGAGAGAGACTGGCTCCAACAGGAGAGAGACTGGCTCCAACATGAATAGGAGAGACACTGGCTCCAACATAGGAGAGAGACTGGCTCCAACAGGAGAGAGACTGGCTCCAACATGAACAGGAGAGAGACTGGCTCCAACAGGAGAGAGACTGGCTCCAACAGGAGAGAGACTGGCTCCAACAGGAGAGAGACTGGCTCCAACAGGAGAGAGACTGGCTCCAACAGGAGAGAGACTGGCTCCAACATGAATAGGATAGAGACTGGCTCCAACAGGAGAGAGACTGGCTCCAACAGGAGAGAGACTGGCTCCAACAGGAGAGAGACTGGCTCCAACAGAACAGGAGAGAGACTGACTCCAACAGGAGAGAGACTGGCTCCAACAGGAGAGAGACTGGCTCCAACAAGGAGAGAGACTGACTCCAACAGGAGAGAGACTGGCTCCAACAGGAGAGAGACTGGCTCCAACAGGAGAGAGACTGGCTCCAACAGGAGAGAGACTGGCTCCAACAGGAGAGAGATGACTCCAACATGAACAGGATAGAGACTGGCTCCAACAGGAGAGAGACTGGCTCCAACAGGAGAGAGACTGGCTCCAACAGGAGAGAGACTGGCTCCAACAGGAGAGAGACTGGCTCCAACAGGAGAGAGACTGGCTCCAACATGGTGGAGAGAGACTGGCTCCAAAAGGAGAGAGACTGGCTCCAACAGGAGAGAGACTGGCTCCAACAGGAGAGAGACTGGCTCCAACAGGAGAGAGACTGGCTCTAACAGGAGAGAGACTGGCTCCAACATGAACAGGAGAGAGACTGGCTCCAACAGGAGAGAGACTGGCTCCAACATGAACAGGAGAGAGACTGGCTCCAACAGGAGAGAGACTGGCTCCAACAGGAGAGAGACTGGCTCCAACAGGAGAGAGACTAGCTCCAACATGAACAGGAGAGAGACTGGCTCCAACAGGAGAGAGACTGGCTCCAACAGGAGAGAGACTGGCTCCAACAGGAGAGAGACTGGCTCCAACAGGAGAGAGACTGGCTCCAACAGGAGAGAGACTGGCTCCAACAGGAGAGAGACTGGCTCCAACAGAACAGGAGAGAGACTGGCTCCAACAGGAGAGAGACTGGCTCCAATAGGAGAGAGACTGGCTCCAACATGAATAGAGAGAGACTGGCTCCAACATTAATGAGAGAGAGACTGGCTCCAACATGAATAGAAGAGAGACTGGCTCCAACAGGAGAGAGACTGGCTCCAACATGAACAGGAGAGAGACTGGCTCCAACAGGAGAGAGACTGGCTCTAACAGGAGAGAGACTGGCCCCAACAGGAGAGAGACTGGCTCCAACAGGAGAGAGACTGGCTCCAACAGTAGAGAGACTGGCTCCAACATGAATAGGAGAGAGACTGGCTCCAACTGGAGAGAGACTGGCTCCAACAGGAGAGAGACTGGCTCCAACAGGAGAGAGACTGGCTCCAACATGAACAGGAGAGAGACTGGCTCCAACATGAACAGGAGAGAGACTGGCTCCAACAGGAGAGAGACTGGCTCCAACAGGAGAGAGACTGGCTCCAACAGGAGAGAGACTGGCTCCAACAGGAGAGAGACTGGCTCCAACAGGAGAGAGACTGGCTCCAACAGGAGAGCGACTGGCTCCAACATGAATAGAAGAGAGACTGGCTCCAACATGAATAGAAGAGAGACTGGCTCAAACAGGAGAGAGACTGGCTCCAACATGAACAGGAGAGAGACTGGCCCCAACAGGAGAGAGACTGGCTCCAACAGGAGAGAGACTGGCCCCAACAGGAGAGAGACTGGCTCCAACAGGAGAGAGACTGGCTCCAACAGTAGAGAGACTGGCTCCAACATGTGGAGAGAGACTGGCTCCAACAGGAGAGAGACTGGCTCCAACAGGAGAGAGACTGGCTCCAACAGGAGAGAGACTGGCTCCAACAGGAGAGAGACTGGCTCCAACAGGAGAGAGACTGGCTCCAACAGGAGAGAGACTGACTCCAACAGGGGAGAGACTGGCTCCAACAGGAGAGAGACTGGCTCCAACAGGAGAGAGACTGGCTCCAACAGGAGAGAGACTGGCTCCAACAGGAGAGAGACTGGCTCCAACAGGAGAGAGACTGGCTCCAACAGGAGAGAGACTGGCTCCAACAGGAGAGAGACTGGCTCCAACAGGAGAGAGACTGACTCCAACAGGGGAGAGACTGGCTCCAACAGGAGAGAGACTGGCTCCAACAGGAGAGAGACTGGCCCCAACAGGAGAGAGACTGGCTCCAACAGGAGAGAGACTGGCTCCAACAGGAGAGAGACTGGCTCCAACATGAATAGGAGAGAGACTGGCTCCAACAGGAGAGAGACTGGCTCCAACAGGAGAGAGACTGGCTCCAACAGGAGAGAGACTGGCTCCAACATGAACAGGAGAGAGACTGGCTCCAACATGAACAGGAGAGAGACTGGCTCCAACAGGAGAGAGACTGGCTCCAACAGGAGAGAGACTGGCTCCAACAGGAGAGAGACTGGCTCCAACAGGAGAGAGACTGGCTCCAACATGACCAGGAGAGAGACTGGCACCAACAGGAGAGAGACTGACTCCAACAGGAGAGAGACTGGCTCCAACATGAACAGGAGAGAGACTGGCTCCAACAGGAGAGAGACTGGCTCCAACAGGAGAGAGACTGGCTCCAACAGGAGAGAGACTGGCTCCAACAGGAGAGAGACTGGCTCCAACATGAACAGGAGAGAGACTGGCTCCAACAGGAGAGAGACTGACTCCAACAGGAGAGAGACTGGCTCCAACAGGAGAGAGACTGGCTCCAACAGGAGAGCGACTGGCTCCAACATGAATAGGAGAGAGACTGGCTCCAACAGGAGAGAGACTGGCTCCAATAGGAGAGAGACTGGCTCCAACAGGAGAGCGACTGGCTCCAACATGAATAGAAGAGAGACTGGCTCCAACATGAATAGAAGAGAGACTGGCTCAAACAGGAGAGAGACTGGCTCCAACATGAACAGGAGAGAGACTGGCCCCAACAGGAGAGAGACTGGCTCCAACAGGAGAGAGACTGGCCCCAACAGGAGAGAGACTGGCTCCAACAGGAGAGAGACTGGCTCTAACAGGAGAGAGACTGGCTCCAACATGAACAGGAGAGAGACTGGCTCCAACAGGAGAGAGACTGGCTCCAACATGAACAGGAGAGAGACTGGCTCCAACAGGAGAGAGCCTGGCTCCAACAGGAGAGAGACTGTCTCCAACATGAACAGGAGAGAGACTGGCTCCAACAGGAGAGAGACTGGCTCCAACAGGAGAGAGACTGGCTCCAACATGAATAGGAGAGAGACTGGCTCCAACATGAACAGGAGAGAGACTGGCTCCAACAGGAGAGAGACTGGCTCCAACAGGATGAACAGGAGAGAGACTGGCTCCAACAGGAGAGAGACTGGCTCCAACAGGAGAGAGACTGGCTCCAACAGGAGAGAGACTGGCTCCAACAGGAGAGAGACTGGCTCCAAGAGGAGAGAGATGACTCCAACATGAACAGGATAGAGACTGGCTCAAACAGGAGAGAGACTGGCTCCAACAGGAGAGAGACTGGCTCCAACAGGAGAGAGACTGGCTCCAACATGAACAGGAGAGAGACTGACTACAACAGGAGAGAGACTGGCTCCAACAGGAGAGAGACTGGCTCCAACATGAATAGGAGAGAGACTGGCTCCAACAGGAGAGAGACTGGCTCCAACAGGAGAGAGACTGGCTCCAACAGGAGAGAGACTGGCTCCAACAGGAGAGAGACTGGCTCCAACAGGAGAGAGACTGGCTCCAACAGGAGAGAGATGGCTCCAACATGAACAGGATAGAGACTGGCTCAAACAGGAGAGAGACTGGCTCCAACAGGAGAGAGACTGGCTCCAACAGGAGAGAGACTGGCTCCAACAGGAGAGAGACTGGCTCCAACATGAGAGAGACTGGCTCCAACATGGATATAGGAGAGAGACTGGCTCCAACAGGAGAGAGACTGGCTCCAACAGGGAGAGAGACTGGCTCCAACAGGAGAGAGACTGGCTCCAACAGGAGAGAGACTGGCTCCAACAGGAGAGAGACTGGCTCCAACATGAACAGGAGAGAGATTGGCTCCAACAGGAGAGAGACTGGCTCCAACATGAACAGGAGAGAGACTGGCTCCAACAGGAGAGAGACTGGCTCCAACAGGAGAGAGACTGGCTCCAACAGGAGAGAGACTAGCTCCAACATGACAGGAGAGAGACTGGCTCCAACAGGAGAGAGACTGGCTCCAACAGGAGAGAGACTGGCTCCAACAGGAGAGAGACTGGCTCCAACAGGAGAGAGACTGGCTCCAACAGGAGAGAGACTGGCTCCAACAGGAGAGAGACTAGCTCCAACATGAACAGGAGAGAGACTGGCTCCAACAGGAGAGAGACTGGCTCCAACAGGAGAGAGACTTGCTCCAACATGAATAGAAGAGAGACTGGCTCCAACATTAATAGAAGAGAGACTGGCTCCAACATGAATAGAAGAGAGACTGGCTCCAACAGGAGAGAGACTGGCTCCAACATGAACAGGAGAGAGACTGGCCCCAACAGGAGAGAGACTGGCTCCAACAGGAGAGAGACTGGCCCCAACAGGAGAGAGACTGGCTCCAACAGGAGAGAGACTGGCTCCAACAGTAGAGACTGGCTCCAACATGAATAGGAGAGAGACTGGCTCCAACTGGAGAGAGACTGGCTCCAACAGGAGAGAGACTGGCTCCAACAGGAGAGAGACTGGCTCCAACATGAACAGGAGAGAGACTGGCTCCAACATGAACAGGAGAGAGACTGGCTCCAACAGGAGAGAGACTGGCTCCAACAGGAGAGAGACTGGCTCCAACAGGAGAGAGACTGGCTCCAACAGTAGAGAGACTGGCTCCAACAGGAGAGTAACTGACTCCAACATGAATAGGAGAGACTGGCTCCAACATGAACAGAAGAGAGACTGGCTCCAACAGGAGAGAGACTGGCTCCAACATGAACAGGAGAGAGACTGGCCCCAACAGGAGAGAGACTGGCTCCAACAGGAGAGAGCTGGCCCCAACAGGAGAGAGACTGGCTCCAACAGGAGAGAGACTGGCTCCAACAGTAGAGAGACTGGCTCCAACATGAATAGGAGAGAGACTGGCTCCAACAGGAGAGAGACTGGCTCCAACAGGAGAGAGACTGGCTCCAACAGGAGAGAGACTGGCTCCAACAGGAGAGAGACTGGCTCCAACAGGAGAGAGACTGGCTCCAACAGGAGAGAGACTGACTCCAACAGGGGAGAGACTGGCTCCAACAGGAGAGAGACTGGCTCCAACAGGAGAGAGACTGGCTCCAACAGGAGAGAGACTGGCTCCAACAGGAGAGAGACTGGCTCCAACAGGAGAGAGACTGGCCCCAACAGGAGAGAGACTGGCTCTAACAGGAGAGAGACTGGCCCCAACAGGAGAGAGACTGGCTCCAACAGGAGAGAGACTGGCTCCAACAGTAGAGAGACTGGCTCCAACATGAATAGGAGAGAGACTGGCTCCAACTGGAGAGAGACTGGCTCCAACAGGAGAGAGACTGGCTCCAACAGGAGAGAGACTGGCTCCAACATGAACAGGAGAGAGACTGGCTCCAACATGAACAGGAGAGAGACTGGCTCCAACAGGAGAGAGACTGGCTCCAACAGGAGAGAGACTGGCTCCAACAGGAGAGAGACTGGCTCCAACAGGAGAGAGACTGGCTCCAACATGACCAGGAGAGAGACTGGCACCAACAGGAGAGAGACTGACTCCAACAGGAGAGAGACTGGCTCCAACATGAACAGGAGAGAGACTGGCTCCAACAGGAGAGAGACTGGCTCCAACAGGAGAGAGTCTGGCTCCAACAGGAGAGAGACTGGCTCCAACAGGAGAGAGACTGGCTCCAACATGAACAGGAGAGAGACTGGCTCCAACAGGAGAGAGACTGACTCCAACAGGAGAGAGACTGGCTCCAAAAGGAGAGAGACTGGCTCCAACAGGAGAGCGACTGGCTCCAACATGAATAGGAGAGAGACTGGCTCCAACAGGAGAGAGACTGGCTCCAATAGGAGAGAGACTGGCTCCAACAGGAGAGCGACTGGCTCCAACATGAATAGAAGAGAGACTGGCTCCAACATGAATAGAAGAGAGACTGGCTCAAACAGGAGAGAGACTGGCTCCAACATGAACAGGAGAGAGACTGGCCCCAACAGGAGAGAGACTGGCTCCAACAGGAGAGAGACTGGCCCCAACAGGAGAGAGACTGGCTCCAACAGGAGAGAGACTGGCTCCAACAGTAGAGAGACTGGCTCCAACATGAATAGGAGAGAGACTGGCTCCAACAGGAGAGAGACTGGCTCCAACAGGAGAGAGACTGGCTCCAACAGGAGAGAGACTGGCTCCAACAGGAGAGAGACTGGCTCCAACAGGAGAGAGACTGGCTCCAACAGGAGAGAGACTGACTCCAACAGGAGAGAGACTGGCTCCAACAGGAGAGAGACTGGCTCCAACAGGAGAGAGACTGGCTCCAACAGGAGAGAGACTGGCTCCAACAGGAGAGAGACTGGCTCCAACAGGAGAGAGACTAGCTCCAACAGGAGAGAGACTGGCTCCAACAGGAGAGAGACTGGCTCCAACAGGAGAGAGACTAGCTCCAACAGGAGAGAGACTGGCTCCAACAGGAGAGAGACTGACTCCAACAGGAGAGAGACTGGCTCCAACATGAATAGGAGAGAGACTGGCCCCAACAGGAGAGAGACTGGCTCCAACAGGAGAGAGACTGGCTCCAACAGGAGAGAGACTGGCTCCAACAGGAGAGAGACTGGCTCCAACATGAATAGGAGAGAGACTGGCTCCAACAGGAGAGAGACTGGCTCCAACATGAGAGAGACTTGCTCCAACAGGAGAGAGACTGGCTCCAACATGAACAGGAGAGAGACTGGCTCCAACAGGAGAGAGACTGGCTCCAACAGGAGAGAGACTGGCTCCAACAGGAGAGAGACTGGCCCCAACAGGAGAGAGACTGACTCCAACAGGAGAGAGACTGGCTCCACAGGAGAGAGACTGGCTCCAACAGGAGAGAGACTGGCTCCAACAAGAGAGAGACTGGCTCCAACAGGAGAGAGACTGGCTCCAACATGAGAGAGACTGGCTCCAACAGGAGAGAGACTGGCTCCAACAGTAGAGAGACTGGCTCCAACATGAATAGGAGAGAGACTGGCTCCAACAGGAGAGAGACTGGCTCCAACAGGAGAGAGACTGGCTCCAACAGGAGAGAGACTGGCTCCAACAGGAGAGAGACTGGCTCCAACAGGAGAGAGACTGGCCCCAACAGGAGAGAGACTGGCTCCAACAGGAGAGAGACTGGCTCCAACAGGAGAGAGACTGGCTCCAACAGGAGAGAGACTGGCTCCAAAAGGAGAGAGACTGACTCCAACAGGAGAGAGACTGACTCCAACAGGAGAGAGACGGGCTACAACAGGAGAGAGACTGACTCCAACAGGAGAGAGACTGGCTCCAACAGGAGAGAGACTGGCTCCAACAGGAGAGAGACTGGCTCCAACAGGAGAGAGACTGGCCCCAACAGGAGAGAGACTGACTCCAACAGGAGAGAGACTGGCTCCACAGGAGAGAGACTGGCTCCAACAGGAGAGAGACTGGCTCCAACAAGAGAGAGACTGGCTCCAACAGGAGAGAGACTGGCTCCAACATGAGAGAGACTGGCTCCAACAGGAGAGAGACTGGCTCCAACAGTAGAGAGACTGGCTCCAACATGAATCGGAGAGAGACTGGCTCCAACAGGAGAGAGACTGGCTCCAACAGGAGAGAGACTGGCTCCAACAGGAGAGTGACTGGCCCCAACAGGAGAGAGACTGGCTCCAACAGGAGAGAGACTGGCTCCAACAGGAGAGAGACTGGCTCCAACAGGAGAGAGACTGACTCCAACAGGAGAGAGACTGACTCCAACAGGAGAGAGACTGGCTCCAACAGGAGAGAGACTGACTCCAACAGGAGAGAGACTGGCTCCAACAGGAGAGTGACTGGCTCCAACAGGAGAGAGACTGGCTCCAACAGGAGAGAGACTGGCTCCAACAGGAGAGAGACTGGCTCCAACAGGAGAGAGACTGGCTCCAACAGGAGAGAGACTGGCTCCAACAGGAGAGAGACTGGCTCCAACAGGAGAGAGACTGACTCCAACAGGAGAGAGACTGGCTCCAACATGAATAGGAGAGAGACTGGCCCCAACAGGAGAGAGACTGGCTCCAACAGGAGAGAGACTGGCTCCAACAGGAGAGAGACTGGCTCCAACAGGAGAGAGACTGGCTCCAACATGAATAGGAGAGAGACTGGCTCCAACAGGAGAGAGACTGGCTCCAACATGAGAGAGACTTGCTCCAACAGGAGAGAGACTGGCTCCAACATGAACAGGAGAGAGACTGGCTCCAACAGGAGAGAGACTGGCTCCAACAGGAGAGAGACTGGCCCCAACAGGAGAGAGACTGGCTCCAACAGGAGAGAGACTGGCTCCAACAGGAGAGAGACTGACTCCAACAGGAGAGAGACTGGCTCCAACATGAATAGGAGAGAGACTGGCCCCAACAGGAGAGAGACTGGCTCCAACAGGAGAGAGACTGGCTCCAACAGGAGAGAGACTGGCTCCAACAGGAGAGAGACTGGCTCCAACATGAATAGGAGAGAGACTGGCTCCAACAGGAGAGAGACTGGCTCCAACATGAGAGAGACTTGCTCCAACAGGAGAGAGACTGGCTCCAACATGAACAGGAGAGAGACTGGCTCCAACAGGAGAGAGACTGGCTCCAACAGGAGAGAGACTGGCCCCAACAGGAGAGAGACTGGCTCCAACAGGAGAGAGACTGACTCCAACAGGAGAGAGACTGGCTCCAACAGGAGAGAGACTGACTCCAACAGGAGAGAGACTGGCTCCAACAGGAGAGAGACTGGCTCCAACAGGAGAGAGACTGGCTCCAACAGGAGAGAGACTGGCTCCAACAGGAGAGAGACTGGCTCCAACAGGAGAGAGACTGACTCCAACAGGAGAGAGACTGGCTCCAACATGAATAGGAGAGAGACTGGCCCCAACAGGAGAGAGACTGGCTCCAACAGGAGAGAGACTGGCTCCAACAGGAGAGAGACTGGCTCCAACAGGAGAGAGACTGGCTCCAACAGGAGAGAGACTGGCTCCAACATGAACAGGAGAGAGACTGGCTCCAACATGAGAGAGACTGGCTCCAACAGGAGAGAGACTGGCTCCAACATGAACAGGAGAGAGACTGGCTCCAACAGGAGAGAGACTGGCTCCAACAGGAGAGAGACTGCTCCAACAGGAGAGAGTCTGGCTCCAACAGGAGAGAGACTGGCTCCAACAGGAGAGAGACTGGCTCCAACATGAACAGGAGAGAGACTGGCTCCAACAGGAGAGAGACTGGCTCCAACAGGAGAGAGACTGGCTCCAACAGGAGAGAGACTGGCTCCAACAGGAGAGAGACTGGCTCCAACAGGAGAGAGACTGGCTCCAACAGGAGAGAGACTGGCTCCAACAGGAGAGAGACTGGCTCCAACAGGAGAGAGACTGACTCCAACAGGAGAGAGACTGGCTCCAACAAGGAGAGAGACTGGCCCCAACAGGAGAGAGACTGGCTCCAACAGGAGAGAGACTGGCTCCAACAGGAGAGAGACTGGCTCCAACAGGAGAGAGACTGGCTCCAACAGGAGAGAGACTGGCTCCAACAGGAGAGAGACTGGCTCCAACAGGAGAGAGACTGACTCCAACAGGAGAGAGACTGGCTCCAACAGGAGAGAGACTGGCTCCAACAGGAGAGAGACTGACTCCAACAGGAGAGAGACTGGCTCCAACATGAATAGGAGAGAGACTGGCCCCAACAGGAGAGAGACTGGCTCCAACAGGAGAGAGACTGGCTCCAACAGGAGAGAGACTGGCTCCAACAGGAGAGAGACTGGCTCCAACAGGAGAGAGACTGGCTCCAACATGAACAGGAGAGAGACTGGCTCCAACATGAGAGAGACTGGCTCCAACAGGAGAGAGACTGGCTCCAACATGAACAGGAGAGAGACTGGCTCCAACAGGAGAGAGACTGGCTCCAACAGGAGAGAGACTGCTCCAACAGGAGAGAGTCTGGCTCCAACAGGAGAGAGACTGGCTCCAACAGGAGAGAGACTGGCTCCAACATGAACAGGAGAGAGACTGGCTCCAACAGGAGAGAGACTGGCTCCAACATGAACAGGAGAGAGACTGGCTCCAACATGAGAGAGACTGGCTCCAACAGGAGAGAGACTGGCTCCAACATGAACAGGAGAGAGACTGGCTCCAACAGGAGAGAGACTGGCTCCAACAGGAGAGAGACTGCTCCAACAGGAGAGAGTCTGGCTCCAACAGGAGAGAGACTGGCTCCAACATGAACAGGAGAGAGACTGGCTCCAACAGGAGAGAGACTGGCTCCAACAGGAGAGAGACTGCTCCAACAGGAGAGAGTCTGGCTCCAACAGGAGAGAGACTGGCTCCAACATGAACAGGAGAGAGACTGGCTCCAACAGGAGAGAGACTGGCTCCAACAGGAGAGAGACTGGCTCCAACATGAACAGGAGAGAGACTGGCTCCAACAGGAGAGAGACTGGCTCCAACATGAACAGGAGAGAGACTGGCTCCAACAGGAGAGAGACTGGCTCCAACAGGAGAGAGACTGGCTCCAACATGAACAGGAGAGAGACTGGCTCCAACAGGAGAGAGACTGGCTCCAACAGGAGAGAGACTGGGGAACAGCTTGACTACAGCTTCTAGATTTGCTGTCCAATGGAAATGCCTTATTTCTTGCTGGTGTCTATTGGTTTAATTATCTACTGTAAAACATATATCGTTGGAACTAAAAGGTAATTTGTTCCATTCATGATTTGACAAAAGTCCTTATTAAAAGTGGAAAGTTTCCAATGATTTCCACTGTTTGGAAATCACTAACGTGTCCAGAAAGGGGAAAGCTGGAGGTCCGTCGACACGGAGAAGCTGTTTCCGGGGCAATTCCCCTACTGGGTGTCCCGCGATAGGTGGGACACGGCCGACCCACCAGGAACATTCCCAGACTCGGATAAACTTCTGACTGGTGCGCCAGCTGTGACCCTGTTAACCTTTGACCTAACGACTCATACCTATGCAGAGGAAATACCTCCGTTTGTCCTCCTACCTCCTCCTGAAGACAGGTCAGACTGACCTCACAAAGATAAACACAAAAACGCTTCTCCAACCTCAAAATGCTTTGGTCGGAGAGCCGTCTCTGATTGGCTGATAACTAACTGGCGGAGAGCCGTCTCACGGCCTCTGATTGGCTGATATCTAACTGGCGGAGAGCCGTCCCATGGCCTCTGATTGGCTGATAACTGTCGGAGAGCCGTCTCACGGCCTCTGATTGGCTGATAACTAACTGGCGGAGAGCCGTCCCATGGCCTCTGATTGGCTGATAACTAACTGGCGGAGAGCCGTCTCACGGCCTCTGATTGGCTGATAACTAACTGTCGGAGAGCCGTCTCACGGCCTCTGATTGGCTGATAACTAACTGGCGGAGAGCCGTCTCACGGCCTCTGATTGGCTGATAACTAACTGGCGGAGAGCCGTCTCACGGCCTCTGATTGGCTGATAACTAACTGGCGGAGAGCCGTCTCACGGCCTCTGATTGGCTGATAACTAACTGGCGGAGAGCCGTCTCACGGCCTCTGATTGGCTGATAACTAACTGGCGGAGAGCCGTCTCACGGCCTCTGATTGGCTGATAACTAACTGGTGGAGAGCCGTCTCACGGCCTCTGATTGGCTGATAACTAACTGAAGCATCAACATGTAAAGACTCCTGTGAGGAAACCATTGATGAAAGAATTGGTCATACAGACTGTTTTTAAATTATCAAAACTTGTCTTTACCCAATAATCAATGACCTAAACGTGTCTTTACCCAATAATCAATGACCTAAACTTGTCTTTACCCAATAATCAATAACCTAAACGTGTCTTTACCCAATAATCAATAACCTAAACTTGTCTTTACCCAATAATCAATAACCTAAACTTGTCTTTACCCAATAATCAATGACCTAAACGTGTCTTTACCCAATAATCAATGACCTAAACGTGTCTTTACCCAATAATCAATAACCTAAACGTGTCTTTACCCACAGATCAATGACCTAAACGTGTCTTTACCCAATAATCAATAACCTAAACTTGTCTTTACCCAATAATCAATGACCTAAACTTGTCTTTACCCAATAATCAATAACCTAAACGTGTCTTTACCTAATAATCAATGACCTAAACTTGTCTTTACCCAATAATCAATGACCTAAACGTGTCTTTACCCAATAATCAATGACCTAAACGTGTCTTTACCCAATAATCAATAACCTAAACTTGTCTTTACCCACAGATCAATGACCTAAACGTGTCTTTACCCACAGATCAATAACCTAAACTTGTCTTTACCCAATAATCAATAACCTAAACTTGTCTTTACCCAATAATCAATGACCTAAACTTGTCTTTACCCAATAATCAATGACCTAAACGTGTCTTTACCCACAGATCAATAACCTAAACTTGTCTTTACCCAATAATCAATAACCTAAACTTGTCTTTACCCAATAATCAATGACCTAAACTTGTCTTTACCCAATAATCAATGACCTAAACGTGTCTTTACCCACAGATCAATAACCTAAACGTGTCTTTACCCACAGATCAATGACCTAAACTTGTCTTTACCCAATAATCAATGACCTAAACTTGTCTTTACCCAATAATCAATGACCTAAACGTGTCTTTACCCACAGATCAATAACCTAAACTTGTCTTTACCCAATAATCAATAACCTAAACTTGTCTTTACCCAATAATCAATGACCTAAACTTGTCTTTACCCAATAATCAATGACCTAAACGTGTCTTTACCCAATAATCAATAACCTAAACGTGTCTTTACCCACAGATCAATGACCTAAACGTGTCTTTACCCAATAATCAATAACCTAAACTTGTCTTTACCCAATAATCAATGACCTAAACTTGTCTTTACCCAATAATCAATAACCTAAACGTGTCTTTACCTAATAATCAATGACCTAAACTTCTCTTTACCCAATAATCAATGACCTAAACGTGTCTTTACCCAATAATCAATGACCTAAACGTGTCTTTACCCAATAATCAATAACCTAAACTTGTCTTTACCCACAGATCAATGACCTAAACTTGTCTTTACCCACAGATCAATGACCTAAACTTGTCTTTACCCAATAATCAATGACCTAAACTTGTCTTTACCCAATAATCAATGACCTAAACGTGTCTTTACCCACAGATCAATAACCTAAACTTGTCTTTACCCAATAATCAATAACCTAAACTTGTCTTTACCCAATAATCAATGACCTAAACTTGTCTTTACCCAATAATCAATGACCTAAACGTGTCTTTACCCACAGATCAATAACCTAAACGTGTCTTTACCCACAGATCAATGACCTAAACTTGTCTTTACCCAATAATCAATGACCTAAACTTGTCTTTACCCAATAATCAATGACCTAAACGTGTCTTTACCCACAGATCAATAACCTAAACTTGTCTTTACCCAATAATCAATAACCTAAACTCTGGTTGTCCCGACTAACCCTTTGAAATGGTGGGAAAGCCCTGCCAGACACCGACTAACCCTTTGAAATGGTGGGAAAGCCCTGCCAGACACAGACTAACCCTTTGAAATGGTGGGAAAGCCCTGCCAGACACCGACTAACCCTTTGAAATGGTGGGAAAGCCCTGCCAGACACCGACTAACCCTTTGAAATGGTGGGAAAGCCCTGCCGGACACCGACTAACCCTTTGAAATGGTGGGAAAGCCCTGCCAGACACCGACTAACCCTTTGAAATGGTGGGAAAGCCCTGCCGGACACCGAGCGGAAATACAACAGAACTACAGGCAGAAACCCTGGGATGTTTATAGTTTCCTGTTCACTGTAAAAAGCCCTGAAACCAGTGAATATATGATGCAACCGCTGCAGTTCAGAATTAATAAGGAAAACGCTCTCGAAAACAGGTAGAGAAACTTCCAACAACAATATTACAAATCCCCCCTTAGCTTCCCTGCTAACATCCCAGGCAGGGAGTAGGGAGCAGAGGAGCAGAGGAGCAGGGGAGCAGAGGAGCAGAGGAGCAGGGGAGCAGAGGAGCAGGGAGCAGGGGAGCAGGGAGCAGAGGAGCAGGGGAGCAGGGAGCAGAGGAGCAGGGAGGAGAGGAGCAGGGAGCAGAGGAGCAGGGAGGAGAGGAGCAGGGAGGAGAGGGAGCAGGGAGCAGAGGAGCAGGGAGGAGAGGAGCAGAGAGAGGAGCAGAGGAGCAGGGAGCAGAGGAGCAGAGGAGCAGAGGAGCAGGGAGCAGAGGGCAGGGAGGAGAGGAGCAGGGAGCAGAGGAGCAGAGGAGCAGGGAGCAGAGGAGCAGGGAGCAGAGGAGCAGAGGAGCAGGGAGGAGAGGAGCAGGGAGGAGAGGAGCAGAGGAGCAGGGAGCAGAGGAGCAGGGAGCAGAGGAGCAAAGGAGCAGAGGAGCAGAGGAGCAGAGGAGGTTTTCAGTACTACTGGCTTGTTGCACACAGACAACCATCAGAGAAGGAGGGTGAATGGTCACACAGGGTGTAGGGGGGACGTAGCCCGCTGTGTGTGTGTCTGTGTGTGTGTGTGTGTGTGTGTGTGTGTGTGTGTGTGTGTGTGTGTGTGTGTGTGTGTGTGTGTGTGTGTGTGTGTCCCCTTTGAACCTGTGCATTTGTTCCTCTAAGCGGAGGTCGTAAATGAACCCACTTCCCTCCTGGATACTCGAGGGCCTCCTCAGAGAAGAGGAGCAGAGAGCAGGCCAGACGTTTACTACCGTACGAATGATGTCATGACGGAAGGAGAGAGAGGGAGGGAGAGGGGGGAGGGATGGAGAGACGGAGAGGGGGAGAGAAGGAGAGACGGACGGAGAGAGAGGGAGAGGGGGAGGGATGGAGAGAGGGAGAGGGGAGGGATGGAGAGACGGACGGAGAGAGAGGGAGAGGGGGAGGGATGGAGAGAGGGAGAGGGGGAGGGATGGAGAGACGGACTGAGAGAGAGGGAGGGAGAGGGGAGAGGGATGGAGAGACGGAGAGGGGGAGGGATGGAGAGACGGACTGAGAGAGAGGGAGGGAGAGGGGGAGGGATGGAGAGACGGATGGAGAGAGAGAGAGAGGGGGAGGGATGGAGACGGATGGAGAGAGAGGAGAGAGGGGGAGGGATGGAGAGAGAGGAGAGGGGGAGGGATGGAGAGACGGACGGAGAGAGAGGGAGAGGGGGGAGGGATGGAGAGAGGGAGAGGGGGAGGGATGGAGACGGATGGAGAGAGAGGGAGAGGGGGAGGGATGGAGAGTCTCTCCCCCTTTCTCTGGTCGGTAGTGATGCTGTTGCTGCTGACTAATCCGGACACACACAGCCGTGGGCTTTTTGGGAACAGGCGTTCTGTTGGGTCTAGTCTGGGTCTGGTCTGGTCTGGTCTAGTCTGGGTCTGGGTCTGGGTCTGGTCTGGGTCTGGGTCTGGTCTGGGTCTGGTCTGGGTCTGGTCTGGGTCTGGTTTGCTCTGGTCTGGGTCTGGGTCTGGTCTGGGTCTGGGTCTGGTCTAGTCTGGGTCTGGTCTGGTCTGGTCTGGGTCTGGGTCTGGTCTGGGTCTGGGTCTGGGTCTGGGTCTGGGTCTGGTCTAGTCTGGGTCTGGTTTGCTCTGGTCTGGGTCTGGGTCTGGGTCTGGTGAGAGAGTGACTTGAGTCTCCTGGATGGTTATGGACAGGGAGAGAGTGACTTGAGTCTCCTGGATGGTTATGGACAGGGAGAGAGTGACTTGAGTCTCCTGGATGGTTATGGACAGGGAGAGAGTGACTTGAGTCTCCTGGATGGTTATGGACAGGGAGAGAGTGACTTGAGTCTCCTGGACGGTTATGGACAGGGAGAGAGTGACTTGAGTCTCCTGGATGGTTATGGACAGGGAGAGAGTGACTTGAGTCTCCTGGACGGTTATGGACAGGGAGAGAGTGACTTGAGTCTCCTGGATGGTTATGGACAGGGAGAGAGTGACTTGAGTCTCCTGGATGGTTATGGACAGGGAGAGAGTGACTTGAGTCTCCTGGATGGTTATGGACAGGGAGAGAGTGACTTGAGTCTCCTGGATGGTTATGGACAGGGAGAGAGTGACTTGAGTCTCCTGGATGGTTATGGACAGGGGAGAGAGTGACTTGAGTCTCCTGGATGGTTATGGACAGGGAGAGAGTGACTTGAGTCTCCTGGATGGTTATGGACAGGGAGAGAGTGACTTGAGTCTCCTGGATGGTTATGGACAGGGGAGAGAGTGACTTGAGTCTCCTGGACGGTTATGGACAGGGAGAGAGTGACTTGAGTCTCCTGGATGGTTATGGACAGGGAGAGAGTGACTTGAGTCTCCTGGACGGTTATGGACAGGGAGAGAGTGACTTGAGTCTCCTGGATGGTTATGGACAGGGAGAGAGTGACTTGAGTCTCCTGGATGGTTATGGACAGGGAGAGAGTGACTTGAGTCTCCTGGATGGTTATGGACAGGGAGAGAGTGACTTGAGTCTCCTGGATGGTTATGGACAGGGAGAGAGTGACTTGAGTCTCCTGGATGGTTATGGACAGGGAGAGAGTGACTTGAGTCTCCTGGATGGTTATGGACAGGGAGAGAGTGACTTGAGTCTCCTGGATGGTTATGGACAGGGAGAGAGTGACTTGAGTCTCCTGGATGGTTATGGACAGGGAGAGAGTGACTTGAGTCTCCTGGACGGTTATGGACAGGGAGAGAGTGACTTGAGTCTCCTGGACGGTTATGGACAGGGAGAGAGTGACTTGAGTCTCCTGGATGGTTATGGACAGGGAGAGAGTGACTTGAGTCTCCTGGATGGTTATGGACAGGGAGAGAGTGACTTGAGTCTCCTGGACGGTTATGGACAGGGAGAGAGTGACTTGAGTCTCCTGGACGGTTATGGACAGGGAGAGAGTGACTTGAGTCTCCTGGATGGTTATGGACAGGGAGAGAGTGACTTGAGTCTCCTGGATGGTTATGGACAGGGAGAGAGTGACTTGAGTCTCCTGGACGGTTATGGACAGGGAGAGAGTGACTTGAGTCTCCTGGACGGTTATGGACAGGGAGAGAGTGACTTGAGTCTCCTGGATGGTTATGGATGGTGAGAGAGTGACTTGAGTCTCCTGGATGGTTATGGACAGGGAGAGAGTGACTTGAGTCTCCTGGATGGTTATGGACGGGGAGAGAGTGACTTGAGTCTCCTGGATGGTTATGGACAGGGAGAGAGTGACTTGAGTCTCCTGGATGGTTATGGACAGGGAGAGAGTGACTTGAGTCTCCTGGATGGTTATGGACAGGGAGAGAGTGACTTGAGTCTCCTGGATGGTTATGGACAGGGAGAGAGTGACTTGAGTCTCCTGGATGGTTATGGACAGGGAGAGAGTGACTTGAGTCTCCTGGACGGTTATGGACAGGGAGAGAGTGACTTGAGTCTCCTGGATGGTTATGGACGGGGAGAGAGTGACTTGAGTCTGCTGGATGGTTATGGACAGGGAGAGAGTGACTTGAGTCTCCTGGACGGTTATGGACAGGGAGAGAGTGACTTGAGTCTCCTGGATGGTTATGGACAGGGAGAGAGTGACTTGAGTCTCCTGGATGGTTATGGACAGGGAGAGAGTGACTTGAGTCTCCTGGACGGTTATGGACAGGGAGAGAGTGACTTGAGTCTCCTGGACGGTTATGGACAGGGAGAGAGTGACTTGAGTCTCCTGGATGGTTATGGACAGGGAGAGAGTGACTTGAGTCTCCTGGATGGTTATGGACAGGGAGAGAGTGACTTGAGTCTCCTGGATGGTTATGGACAGGGAGAGAGTGACTTGAGTCTCCTGGATGGTTATGGACAGGGAGAGAGTGACTTGAGTCTCCTGGATGGTTATGGACAGGGAGAGAGTGACTTGAGTCTCCTGGATGGTTATGGACAGGGAGAGAGTGACTTGAGTCTCCTGGATGGTTATGGACAGGGAGAGAGTGACTTGAGTCTCCTGGATGGTTATGGACAGGGAGAGAGTGACTTGAGTCTCCTGGATGGTTATGGACAGGGAGAGAGTGACTTGAGTCTCCTGGATGGTTATGGACAGGGAGAGAGTGACTTGAGTCTCCTGGATGGTTATGGACAGGGAAAGAGTGACTTGAGTCTCCTGGATGGTTATGGACAGGGAGAGAGTGACTTGAGTCTCCTGGATGGTTATGGACGGGGAGAGAGTGACTTGAGTCTCCTGGACGGTTATGGACAGGGAGTGAGTGACTTGAGTCTCCTGGATGGTTATGGACAGGGAGAGAGTGACTTGAGTCTCCTGGATGGTTATGGACAGGGAGAGAGTGACTTGAGTCTCCTGGATGGTTATGGACAGGGAGAGAGTGACTTGAGTCTCCTGGATGGTTATGGACAGGGAGAGAGTGACTTGAGTCTCCTGGACGGTTATGGACAGGGAGAGAGTGACTTGAGTCTCCTGGACGGTTATGGACAGGGAGAGAGTGACTTGAGTCTCCTGGATGGTTATGGACAGGGAGAGAGTGACTTGAGTCTCCTGGATGGTTATGGACGGTGAGAGAGTGACTTGAGTCTCCTGGATGGTTATGGACAGGGAGAGAGTGACTTGAGTCTCCTGGATGGTTATGGACAGGGAGAGAGTGACTTGAGTCTCCTGGATGGTTATGGATGGTGAGAGAGTGACTTGAGTCTCCTGGACGGTTATGGACAGGGAGAGAGTGACTTGAGTCTCCTGGATGGTTATGGACGGTGAGAGAGTGACTTGAGTCTCCTGGATGGTTATGGACAGGGAGAGAGTGACTTGAGTCTCCTGGATGGTTATGGACAGGGAGAGAGTGACTTGAGTCTCCTGGATGGTTATGGACAGGGAGAGAGTGACTTGAGTCTCCTGGATGGTTATGGACAGGGAGAGAGTGACTTGAGTCTCCTGGATGGTTATGGACAGGGAGAGAGTGACTTGAGTCTCCTGGATGGTTATGGACAGGGAGAGAGTGACTTGAGTCTCCTGGATGGTTATGGACAGGGAGAGAGTGACTTGAGTCTCCTGGATGGTTATGGACAGGGAGAGAGTGACTTGAGTCTCCTGGACGGTTATGGA